>NW_027657777.1:0-19931 GCF_964235325.1 Thermobia domestica | reverse complement strand
TGGTTTTATTTTCGAAAGTTCATAGGGAGATAATATATAAAGAAAGCTAAAACTAATTTTTATTTTAAACGAGATGTTGAAATACCAAATTTGATGACTGGGGTTTAATAGAGTCCGAAAATGTACACGTTTTTATAAGATAATTTTCACACGTATTCTTCGCTTCCGCTTTGAAATTCAAAAAATCGTTCTCTGTGATATATCACGTCTCAGATCCCATGTACTGACCAAGCTTTAAGTTTCCAACTTCAGCGGTTGTATCCTCGTCGCCATAAGTGCCTTTACATCGCAGTGACGGGTATGTGACCGCGCAGTACTCCAAGGAAGGGATGGTTGTATAAGAATTTGTGATTAATTTTGAAGAGTTTTTATTTTGACTAGGGAATTAACATAGGTGAAGGGAGTAAAGACACAGATTTGAAGCATCAGTTCACTGCTATTGAAGCATCAGTGCACGAAAAGATTCGTATTCTCAGTTTTTCTATTTATTGTTTTATATGTTAAGTTAAACACCACAATATGTATCACTGATATCGCAGATCGTATTATTTTTTTAAAATAGTGTTTGTAACCTATTGTCAAAACATTCATCTCCAGACATGATGTAGAGAGAAGAGAAAGAGATACGACATCTGTAATATATGTATATGTAATTCACTAAGTAACTGTAGAAATTAGTTAAAGGACAGATAAGAGAGCGAAAAGGAGCTCTAGAAGTCTGAACTTTTTAGAAACGTACTAGATAGGTGAAAATATAGTTAAAATTGCGAAAGGTATCATGTAAATTACCTCTCTTTTCTTATATTCTAGTATACTTTTTCTTTCACATCCAAACATCTCTATTCAGAATTACGAGATAAAGGTGGAGAGAGAAACATTCCCATTTCAAGAATTATATCAGGAAAAAAATCTTTTGACTTAGACTAGATTCGAACTCGCAACCCTTGCATCCATGGCTCAGCGCTCTACCGATTGAGCTAACAACTACTGTTGGAGAAGCCAGATTTCTACAACTACCGGTTGCTGAATGGTGTGTATTAACCAAGTTTGCCGAGATAATTGCTTCATATAGCTGTAATAATAATAATAATAATAATAATAATAATAATAATAATAATAATAATAATAATAATAATAATAATAAAGCAGAAGAAGAACAGAATCTAAAAAGTCACATATGTTAAAAGTTTGACGTGCAGAGTAAGTCCTAATATGAGATTTTATTAATTATATATAATAAATGTAAGCGTGGTTTATTCGTGCGTGCTACTCAAACTGCGCAACTCACTACCTAGTCCCATAAGGATTGTACGCGTATGGTACAGTAGCCTTGCGTCCTCCAACTGTGAAGAATGTTTCTGTTTGAACCTATGCGTGTCCTAAGAGGAAGGAGGAGATTGAA
This sequence comes from Thermobia domestica, assembly GCF_964235325.1. Lineage (NCBI taxonomy): Eukaryota > Metazoa > Arthropoda > Insecta > Zygentoma > Lepismatidae > Thermobia > Thermobia domestica. The sequence continues at coordinate 18,529 of NW_027657777.1, read as the reverse complement.
AGAAAGAAAAGTGGTTTAGAAATTATGCAAACGTAGAATATCTCACGAGGCGAGGTGATATATAATTCAGCATGTCTTTCAGCTACTACTCTATACAAGACGTACATCCACGACTTAACGTGGAACCCGAATCACACGACTCCTGACGGGAATCGAAACCCGTATCACCTCTAGTTCTATCATGGGAGACACAGGAACATGTAAAAATAATCGGAAATGAACGATATTAATGTTAAATCCATAGCTTTTGAGTGCATGAATTATGTATGATACCCTCTATATCGTTCACATCAAATTTTAGCATTATCTGCATGGAGGTGTAATAGGAGGGGTGAAAATTAAAAATTCCTAATTGAAATATATGAGTGTCTATTCAATAGCTTTCGGAGTCACTGAAATGCATAATTACACTCCCGATACTATTAAAGCCCAAAGCTTTACTCTTTCGTTAGCAGGAAGTTTATTCATTTACTTAACTCAGGACACCTTAAAGTTAAGGATATGAAACTCGATGCATATATTTCTAATTCAAATTTATTAGATACGTATTGTAGCTTAGACTTCTAAGGAGGGGAAGGGACAATTTACGCAATGATTTCCTTCACATTCGAATAAAATACTGCCTCATTATATTGCAAAAACTCATTTCGAGTGGTGTCATTGCTAATAGTTTTCCGTATTTGTTTATATCCCTACTCATTTATAACAGTATCTCACTTTTCCTGTGACGGGAGCAACACCTAAGCGAGCATTCAGTAAAGTAAATGCCATTAAAATCTAAATTCATAGCACAGTGGTGCAAATAAAGTTGAGCTCTTTGGCAATCTTTAGCATGGGAAGCGAATAAAGCCACCACATTGGAAAAGCAGCTAATGAATTCCTCTCCGAAAAAGATCACCCGCACATTTATTTTACAGGTGGTGGTTTATAGCTATACTTAAGTTTGACGAAATTGCTCCAGTGAGGCGAGACACTGAAGTCATTCGTAATAAGGGGGAAGGGACATGTAAAAGTAGTCAAATATGAACAACATTAGTATCGAAATCATAGTTTTCGTGGTCGCAGATGAATAGTGACGCTGTCGATGTTGCTTAGGTAGAAGTTAAGCCTTGGTTGGCATGGAGGTCAGAGTGGGAGGGTGACAGGTAAAAAATAAATAAAATAAAATCAAAACATCCTATATTTGTGTCGAATATATATTTTTCGGTATCTCTGACATAAATAGTAATATTCCAGATGTGGTATATGACGAAGGTCGGCCCCATTCGCATGTGGTTTCAGAGGAGAGAATCGGTGAAGATTTCAGAACAGTTCCTTAGACTTAAGTTTCAGTACACTGAGAGGGAAGAGTGGTAACACACAAATACTGGTGTCACATCCGGACCTATCAGAGGTATGATTTCTGGGAAACTGTCGTTGCTCCAGGGAGGCATTACCCCCTGATCAGTCCCTAACATTCTTACTGCTTTACAGGGGCGTAGGCAGGAATTTATTTCAGTGATCGAAAGCATTTTTAGGGGTAAATTGTGCACCCTCCAGGAGCCCATGTAGCATCGTACGTTCAACAGTACTTTTTCTGAGTCAAAACTTTGTCTCTCTCTCTCTCTCTCTCTATATATATATATATATATATGTATATAACAGTAACAGGGGCGGTTGTAGACATTTCGTAACTGTAAGCAAATAATATTTAGGCGCCCCGCCTATATGATAATAAAAGAATTGAATGCTGTAATGGACAAAAATTCTTCAGATAATTGTTACAATTACAAATTTCTTCAATATATAATAATTCAGTCTTCCAGTGAGTATTAAAGGAAGATGGCAAAATTAAACCTAATTAACTGTGGATGAATCATGACCAAAGTTCCAGTTTTAATAATTTATATCTTTTTATTATTATTATTATTATTATTATTATTATTATTATTATTAAATAAGCACAGGAAACAACTAAAATGTATACCTAAGATGTATTTTGACAAATACAGTTGAAACATAAAAGTCGAAATAGAATAAAACTAATGAGCTTCAAGTCTAACATTATCACAGGTTTGATTTTGACAAAGAGATACGCTCTTACACTTCATTAAAAGCATATTTAAATAGTGTTTTCTAGTGATACAAATATGGTAATTAGCTTAATTTCTCGTTTTCTTCGTTACTGTAAAGTTCATGTTATAAAGACACTTTTCTGGCTTTCAATTTGGCAAAATCTCTTATTATTGCATCCATATCAATTTCATTCAGAATGTCATTTTCAATGGCCATCAAAGCTAGTCCATTTAATCGTTCTTGAGATATACTTGATTTCAAATAATTCTTTATTAATTTTAGTTAAACTAGTTCAATACACAACAAATGACAAAAGTGTGTCTTAATTTATATGTAATTTGTCCCTGATCAGTGGCAGAACTTTAAAATCATGTTTCTCCGCAAAAATTCTTTTCAGGGCCCCTTATGCCTATAGAATAATTCAATTCTTTCATGTTTCTTTCCAACATAGACGTTCGAAATCAGGCAGTAACACAATGTAAACACAAGTAATGATGCACCCATTGAGGTCCGAAGATTTTTTCGGAATAGCCTACAAAATGCAAATAATTTTGTGTATTTGCCCCCTGAAATTATGCTAATTGGGGGATCCAGACTCTCAGACTGCCTGTTCAGTGTTTCGTCCACACATATTTTATGGGGCCACTCCCCCCGGGAGGAGATCAAAATAATACGTCTATAATATAATAATAAATAAAAGAGTACCAGCAGTGGCCCTACTAAGTGTGCCCCCCGGAAGATGTTTTCTGAATAGAAAACTGCACCTATTAGGGATGCGCACGATACAAGATTTGTGGCTGTCTCGTCTCGAAAATGTGCTGTAAAAGTGATGGCTCGACTCGAAAAATGTATATTTCTCTATTGGAAGAGCCGTGTCTCGACTCGAATTTTGTCTGGAAAATTCTGTCTCGACCTGGCCCCTTGCGCATCCGTAGCACCTATGTCGTTACATCCCTGAACACAAGTAACTAATAATCAAAACTCTACTTTGCATTAGAATTATTACTAATTTAAAATATCGCTCCATCTAAATTTATTAGCAGAGAATGGATTAATAATTATTGTTATCTGTCATAATAAAACGAGCATCTGTATACGCTGCTGTGATTGAAAGTGAGAGTACTGAAAAAAAAAATACTTGTCATCCAAATGACCTTTCGTCGCTTTCGATTATATCCTTTCAAGTTATATACTTATATGCCACGTGAAAACTAATTGTATTCAAACAAATTTTGAAATACATGAAATTTAATTCAGACCCGTAACCGAAATGACCGTATCGTTCCATTTTAATTCAACAATTAAATTACTGCAATCAGGTTAAAATAAATTTGTCACCTTCAAAAGAATGTCGACCTGCAAATGCTTCGTTAACAGTGTCTGATATTGACAACTCCCCACATCAATATTTGTCTAATTTTGTCCAGCACTCGAAAGAAACTTTTTAGAGCCTTCGGTTGCCTCTTATCTTCTTTCACGTTTTGTAGCTTTCTTTTCCGATAAAATGCTCACTTGGTTTTATATTGTTGGTCATTATTATTACATGAAAAACAAAGTACTATTAAAAAGTGAAAGCACACATCATTATAAGTTAAAAATATAAACAAAAACAAAACGACTTAGGGTAGAAATGAAAATGTTGACGAATGACAAATGACTAATAGATATTAACAAAGTGAGCATTAAGCACTGGACAGCGATTGTGAGTCATTAGGAACTTAAGTTAAAATTTCCCTCAGAAATGATTTTTAAAGAACCCATTTGTACCGCCCGTCTTTTCTTAGTATTCACTCCACTCCCTGGACGAATGGACAAGAAAGCCTACTTGCTTGCATGGGGGCCCGAAGAATGTTTTTAGGGTGGTCATCTCCCTCGTTACTATATTACGTTTGGTATTTTTATGTGTATTAAGAAAATCTTAAGAAATTATACATATACATTATACTTGTCGTAAGCCAGGTGGGGCCTGGCCCTTTCGTCCCCTTTTGGGTGCCCATGCTTGCTTCAACTTTGATAATGTGCATTTCATTTACGGTGATCTTTCTCAACCCTTAACTGTTGAGAAAGGAATGAAGAGTCTGTTATATTTGTATTTTGTGCATATGGTGGGATTGGGGAAAGAATACCAGTCTTTAGCTCTACGGTCATAGTGCTTAATACATCTATTGGAAAGCTAAATTTACATTGATTTTATCTCATATTCGTAAAATATCCCTTTTCCCTCTTTAAAAGATCTATCCTGTGCTATGGAAATTTTCCTCAAACTAGCATCTCTTGTGAGTGTGGCATTGGCATCAATTTCTAGAGGATATCAGGCTTAGCGCCTATTTTGAATTCTCCCTGTATGTTGTTATTGTTCTTCAAACAAGAAATTGTAATTATTAAATAATAAAGAAGAGACTTCCCTATGTTGTCACCTCATCCCAATACAAATTCATGCTTACCATTCTCTTCCTAGTTTCCGTAACTTCATCAAAACAAGCTCAGCCACGCCGATTCAGCAATTAACAAACTTCCCTATTGACCAAGATAATTGTGATGAGCTAGTCATCCACGTGCGGAGCACCAGGAAGAAGCGAAAGCAAAGAAGTAGAACAAAACCAGGGGACACGGGACCCTCGAGGTGAGAAGTGTGACAGAAGCCGCCAGAAACACACTTTGGACCCCTATTCAGAAGAGTCGTCGTAGCAGCAATTGAAAGACGGTCGGCACGCCTGGGCCCTCACCAACTATTGCATGACAGAGGTGTCATTCTGAAGAGGCCAGGACATCTGGGAGCTGTTGCCCTGAGGTCGAGAGGTTCTTCACTCTCGAACGTGAGGTCCGGGATCGATACCAGACGGAAACACTCAACGAATTGGAGGATAAGGCTTCACCCGATATTTGAAGAGGCTCATCATACCGAAATGGCTGAGGTACAGTAAAACCCTTTCCTTTCCTAACCTTTGTGTCTCTGTGATTTCTTCTATTAGAAAACATGCATTTCATTTCATTCATCCCCAATTAATTACTTCAGCGCTGTACTGCTCAGATCCCCACGTACTTTCTCTCTTGCCATGCAAAGTGCTATCGCCACATTCTTTCAGTAAAGAACTGATAATTGAGCAAATAACTGTGGTTGTAACTCCACAGTACAGTACAGCAAGAAATTGATGTGCGAGTCCATTTCATTTGTAAAGGGATGTTTTACAGCCAACCAAGCGAAGATTCGACTTTATTGTCCTTTTGATGTATTTTATCTGTATCTCAGTCTGTACAATATTTATTCGAAGCTATATGAGGAAAATTTTTCATCATAACATTTTTAAAATGAATATTTACATTTAAAACAAAATTCATTTTTCTAATTTGGTGCCCTGTTCACCTGGCGCCTTCTGCGAACGCGTAGTTCGCAGGATTCAAGATCCGGCCCTGCAGTAACAATGGAATTCTGTATTACCGCCCGACTATCGTTGTTGTGAAAACATTCATCATAATATGACGTAGGAAAATGAGTTACATTAAGGTCTAAGATCTAATATCAAAGTTGAAACATCGCAAGTAAAACAAAAACATATAATAGCAAAAAGTTTTGAAAATAATTTCAGTTTAAACTAGCTGCGACTACATTTAATTCAAAATTGAACTTCTGGAGCGCAACATATGAGCGTAACTAAAAGAAAAAATCAATAAGAACAGTCGGGATTTGAACCTAAAGAAAACAAGTAGGAGTCTCTTATACTAACCATTCATCTACTATATTTTGTTTACTAAAAATATTTTCCATGCAGCAAAATGCCATTTCACACTGAAACATTAACAACATAAGAACAAAGTTTTCAAGAAAATTTCCCAAAGCTTATGTATTAAAAGTATCCCGGTATTCGCCCAGTGGTACTGCAAAATCACTAGTCAGGATGCCTCGTATCGAAATTTGAACCTGGAGACTCCCAATTACAAAGGTCAACGCTAACCAGTAACCTACGTTCGCTCAGTAAATGTCATGAAATTACTTTTCTGTAATTATTTTTGAAAAATGTTTATTATTTTCATGAAGCAAAGAGTGCATCTTCTACTTGGGTTGAGAACTATAGATGCCTTCCATTTCAACTCAGGCAAAAAAATATAAAATTGTACCATCACCATCTCAGATATTGTTGAAACTTTTTTTATAGCAACTAGACATGTTTTTAAGAGACCCATATTTTTTTGTTTTGTCGAAAAAAAATTTCCCGCCAAGTAATGGGCCATCAAAGACGGGGAGTACAATTTATGAATTGTAGAAGACATGGAAAATGGTCAACTTCGGAGCCTCACCATTCGGCTATGGAGACAGGTAGAGTTATAATTCTTGTTGTGGTACGTACATAGGGATATAAATAAACTATATTTTATTGTACTTCGGTTTGCGCATGCGTACCTTTTTGTACATAAATTAACAAATGAACGTCAATTTATCTGAAAAGTCGAAGTTTGCGAATTTTTTTCGAGCACTTCCGGTTCGAATTTTAAAGTTCTGTTTTCGCGATTGGTAAGACCTGGTTACCCGCTTTCCGAAAAAAAATTTGTATCGCTTGTGTGTGCAACCGTTTTGTCGCAAAAAATTCGAGAAATTGTACAATTTTCAAAAATCGCCATTTTTGGGTGCCATTTTCTCGAAAACACCATCTTTTAAAATTCTGAAATTTTGTCAGATGGTTCAACTTTACATGAATAATAAACACACCAAATACCATTCTCGACCAATGCTTCATGAATTAACTGCAGCCTTTTAAATTAGCGAAGTTTCGTTAACTTTGATGTCACAGTTAGCAACACTGGGAACAATAAAAGTGCAATAATTTGATTATGTTTGATGTTCACATTCATTAAATGAAGAATAAAAGGTTTTCTTGATTGTGTTTTTCATTATTTTGATCAAGAAGGCTCTCTGAAATAGTAAAATGAGCCTTCTCCTACTCCTCCGTTTTCTTAAACCGAAATAATTTGAGGTGGAAATTACGATGGATTGTCTTTGGAAACAAAATTTCACTGTTTATTATTATTATTATTATTATTATTATTATTATTATTATTATTATTATTATTATTATTATTAATTACATGGACCAATCATTTGCTTGGTTGGTGTCTTCTTCGCTAATAGCATGTAACCGTGCAGGTGCTCCAATAGGTGTTGGTTCACTCACAACTCGTCCAGGAGTGGATCTAGGGGGAAAAAACTTTATTTTATATGTAAATAAAACCGATCTTAGAGTTTGGAGCTCTTAAAAGTACCTCTAAGTAGCAGTATTACCCCCAGAAGTCAGTCCTGGACCCGCCTCTGCATAGCACATTGACGATAGTCACAAATGCTGAAGTTCTGTGTGGAAGCATAAACAGCACTTCAACTTCACGTAATTCATGATTTATTCATAATATTTTTGCTACGCAGCACTGGTTATCATACGTAACAAAAGTTCCTTTTTGCAAATTTCTTAAATCTACACTTTGAATTGCAGAAGTTCGATTTTGGGGGAAGCATGAAGTTAGTTCATGGTGACCCGTTACTGCCATAAAAACTTCGCCATTTTCCGAAAGCCAAAGATGACTTCGTTGAATACCAGTTACTGGTCGCATACTTTCCCTTTTTTTCTTCCGGAAGTCGTCGAATTCAGTTCCAGGCAACAAAACGAGAGTAATACCCGGAGTTTGTACTTGCACTATACTCACGAATTCTTCTGCGGTTTTAGTGAGGGCGCAGAGGCTCAGTGGTAGAGCGTTCACCTCCGGTACTTGGGGTCCCTGGTTCGATCCCAGCTCACGCCGTGTGGGCTTTGTGGTGGACAAACACCGTGCTCGTGGGTTATCTCAGGGTTATTCCGTTTCCTCCCACTCTGCATTCCACCATTTCATTCATTTCTCATAATCACCGTCTTAGCCTAACCGGCATAAACGTGGGACGTAAAACAAAGATTTCGTTTCATTTTTTTCTCCTGCTGTTTTAATACTGTGTATCTGTATTTGCTTACGGTTATGCCATGTTGCCACATTCTTTACACTTCTTCCTCCTCAATACCGTCGCAGAGACCCTTGTATGGCCGGTTTCACTGCAAAACCACTGCTTTATCGGACCTGTCTGCATGTCGAACATCTGAAAGCGATTTTTAAAGTCGGATGCAGCACCATCATAAAGCACTGACACGGTTTGGGAAATTGTAGACACTTATTTTTACGTATGAGAACCTTTTTCTATAACCCATATTTTCGCTTTTCTTCGAGTATTTTTAGAATCTTGTCTATGGCTATGAGTACATGAGCCGAATCGTGTGTTTTATCGTCGTTTATTACAACAAAACTGTCAGTTGTTTCATATTCCGGTGATAACTCTGAATTTCACTTTGCAGAATAACAGTCCAGTTTTCAGCGAAGTCCACATGAAGTAAAGTAGAATTTGTATCTTGAAATTTTATACGGTGCTTTTCGGTAGCAATTAATTCTCTTTGGATTTTCTTGATGTAGTCGTGAATTACATTTGTTACAGTTAAACCAGCAATCTACGATACGAAAACAGAAAATGGCACAGTTTTTTTTTTTTTTTTTTTTTTTAACGAGATTATTGCTTTCCCATATGACATACGTAACACTTTCATTTTCATCAGGATCAATGATTAAAGATTCCATACTTATTCCTTCCACTCCGGGACATTCACCACATTCTTGAAGAAGACAGTTGTCATTTTCTATGGATCATACTACTAAAGGAAATAGGTCACTCATGACAGCTTGAATACAGGCTGAACCTTTGATTTGTAGTAACGCAGTAGCAGCTAACTTACAATTTGCACAATACACACACACACATACACATTTCCCTCGCAGGTTGCGGACTGACCCACTTTAGTCTAATACTGTAAAATTCCGAGTGACCCATTCTTATGTTGCGATTGTTCTGTTTAAAAAGTCAGTAAATTTCTTTGGAACGCGTAAGAAAAAGTTTCATTTTTTTTTTTTTTTTAACTTTTTGTCCTTTTTCGATCACTGTAATGACATCGCACTTAATTGAGACTTTGTCTGGAGCATTCCAAATCATCACTGATGTAATAGTTCAGGCTTTTTGTAGATCATCAGAATTTATTGGATTTCAAGTAAACTTAAAATTTGTGTGTTTCGTAATCGTAATTTCCACCTCAGATTATTTCGGTTTAAGGAAACTGAGGAGTAGGAGAAGGCTCATTTTACTATTTCAGAGAGCCTTCTTGATCAAAATAATGAAAAAAACAGTCAAGAAAACCTTTTATTCTTCATTTAATAAATGTGAACATCAAACATCGTCAAATTATTGCACTTTTATTGTTCCCAGTGTTGCTAACTGTGACATCAAAGTTAACGAAACTTCGCTAACTTTAAAAGGCTGCAGTTAATTCATGAAACATTGGTCGAGAATGGTATTTGGTGTGTTTATTATTCATGTAAAGTTGAACCATCTGACAAAATTTCAGAATTTTAAAAAATGGTGTTTTCGAGAAAATGGCTCCCAAAAATGGCGATTTTTGAAAATTGTACAATTTCTCGAATTTTTTGCGACAAAACGGTTGCACACACAAGCGATACAAATTTTTTTTCGGAAAGCGGGTAACCAGGTCTTACCAACCGAGAAAACAGAACTTTAAAATTCGAACCGGAAGTGCTCGAAAAAAATTCGCAAACTTCGACTTTTCAGATAAATTGACGTTCATTTGTTAATTTATGTACAAAAAGGTACGCATGCGCAAACCGAAGTACAATAAAATATAGTTTATTTATATCCCTATGTACATACCACAACAAGAATTATAACTCTACCTGTCTCCATAGCCGAATGGTGAGGCTCCGAAGTTGACCATTTTCCATGTCTTCTACAATTCATAAATTGTACTCCCCGTCTTTGATGGCCCATTACTTGGCGGGAAAATTTTTTTCGACAAAACAAAAAAATATGGGTCTCTTAAAAACATGTCTAGTTGCTATAAAAAAAGTTTCAACAATATCTGAGATGGTGATGGTACATGCTCTGCCTGAATTGAAATGGAAGGCACCTATATACTATACTTCTAAGAGTCAACTAATAGTTGATGTTTATTATTTCCGTCGATTTTCTACGTCTGCTAAGTTATTTCAGTTTTTTTTAAAGCTTTCCCTTCCGGTTATGACAATGATTAGAAATGAAGAGTCCTCTTCTTATACAATTCTTGATCATTGTAACATTTTTAGTCTAAATTCTGAATTATTGAAAATATTTAAATTAGTTAGAATGAAGAGGATAATACTAAGAAACATGATTAGAAAAAAAAGAAACATTGTTGTTTAACGAATTGATAGAATCAAGCTTTTTCAAAACATAAAAAATACTGTATGGTATGGGATGATCATGGAAAAAGTAAAAATAGCCATCGAGGACACACTAACCAATCACTGTACGCAGGTAAGTCAAGGTTCGTTAACTTGAAAATGAAATGAAATGAAATCTTTGACTTTTACGTCCCGCGGTTATGCCGGTTAGGCTAAAGGAGACGGTGATGATGAATAATGAATGAAATGGTGGAATGAAGAAAGTGGGAGGAAACGGGAGAACTCCGAGAAAACCCATGCACACGGTGTTTATCCACCACAAAATTCACTTGGCGGGGACTGGGATCGAACCCGTGACCCCAAGCACCAGAGGTGAACGTTCTATCACTGATTCGTTAACTTGGTTATATGAAGAAATCACTAACAGAAAATAGCTGATAGCTTTACGCCTAACCATCTCAGCGACCTCGAAACTATGAACTCTACATGAACATCGGTTGTCGTTTTCGATCATTTTATATGTTACTCCCTTCCAAGGTCGCAAGCTGTCTTGCCCCTTATCCTAATGCATGAAAAGCAAATAATATTTTCGCCAGCGAGGGGCAGGGAAGGAAGAACGCACACAACTCGCTGTATAGCTTTGGGGCAAATACCTAAAGGCACAAGCAATAAACCACTTGACCAAGAGCAATGTTACGAAACATAAGGCAGGGTAAGCCCACGCTCAGCCTGTTCGTCACAAAATCACTGACTCTTCGAACAAGATAACATTATTGCGCTCTCAGAGTCAGGTTTTAATTGCATTTGTGTTGAAGTACGTTTTCTTTGATTTTTAAACATTTGATGAATTTCTTACACACTGTTGTGTATGATATTTTCTATGTGGAATATTATTGAATATTTTCTACTGTACACATTGTGTAAATAGAACTCATCTGTATTTCTTACATTGACTTTGAAAACTTTAGCAATGCCCTCATGCGCTGTGTACGGCTTTAAAATGAACACACGAAATAGAAAAGTTGGTGAAGCGAATGTCAAGTTCCGTTCATTTCCAAAGCAGGGAGATTTACAGCAATTGTAAAGCAATAGGGGTGTAATTTTGTCATCTGTGGTTGGACCCAAAAAGCCGTAGGTCCACGCTGCTTATGCCCTTAGCAGAGCTGAGCTGATTTTGAGTTTAACATCCCGTTCAGCAGCGAGGCTATATGATATGTAGACCTACTGGTTAACGTGGAATCCGAATCACATGAGCTCCCACCGGGAATCGAACCTGGGTCTCCCACGCCAAACGCGCGTACGCTAAGCTTGTGCCCTTAGTTTTATGAAATTTACCAAATGAATGAATATCTACATATTTTAACACAGTATATGAGTTCTTTGCTATATTGCTTTTGTAGTAATATTTTTGTCATTAATTTGCTTTATTATGTATCTTTCTATATAAAATAACAAGTTCTGGCTGGCTGATTGATCAACGTTAGGCCAAACCGCTTAAGCTAGAAACTTGAAGTTTAGAAAGGGCATATGATTTGTAATGTAATGTTCCACTAAAAGAAGAATATTTGGAAATTTGAAGGGAAAAGGGAGAAAGAGGAGTGGCAATTATCTTAAAATGCCCATACCTTGGAATCTTTGAGTGTTAACGACATGAAATTTGGTATATGGACTTCTCATTTAAAATAATTAGATATGTATGTAAGCGTTTTTATGATATTTGCCCTAGAAAGGAAGAAAATAGGGTAAAGTTACAATTGTTATAATTGGATGGTCATAACTCGAAAATCGTTAAGGTTATTGACATGAAAATTGGTTGAGTTGATTTTGAGTTCAACGTCCCATTCAGTAGCGAAGCTATATGAAACGTTAACCTACTGATTAACGTGGAATTCGAAGTACATGAGCTCCCGCGGGGAATGAAAATTGGTGTTTAGGTTTTGCAAGTAAAACAATTATAGACATGTTTCTGCGTTTTTTCATTTTTCCTTAGAAAAAAAAGGTTTAAATTGTAATTGGTAAAATAGAATGGCCATATTCCAAAATCCCTTAAGAGTAGAAACATCTTGATTAAAGATGTATTTCAGCGTTTTATATATATATATATATATATATATATATATATATATATATATATATATATATATATATATATATATATATATATATATATATATTACATATATTACGGTTAGAAGAAAAATAGCAGGAAGTCAAAGTTGGGAGTTGAAATTGTTACAATAAGATAGCCATATCTCGAAACCACTTAAGATCAGAGGTCTTAGGGATATGAGAAGTGAGAGGTCGGAGAAAGAGCAAATGCAAGCGTCTGGGGGCGGACTCCCCGCCTAGCCGAAAGCAAGTTATGCAATAAAAAAATCTGCATCAGTTAGACTTTACACGGCGGTTTCTGGGTGTTGGTTTTTGAAGCTCCAAGTTAATCACATAACTTCAATTTACATGTCTTAATTTTCTAAAATTCAGCAGTTGTTTATAAGTGGGTATTTTGGACTCAAATTTTACATTTAAATTCATATGTTTTTTCGTTATTTATATCTGGTATCAATTTTGTTTTCTTTATCAGAAAGATAGAAGAAATTTCCGATTATTTTTACATGTTCCTGTGTCTCCCATGATAGAACTAGAGGTGATACGGGTTTCGATTCCCGTCAGGAGTCGTGTGGTTCGGGTTCCACGTTAAGTCGTGGATGTACGTCTTGTATAGAGTAGTAGCTGAAAGACACGCTGAATTTATATCACCTCACCTCGTGACATATTCTACGTTTGCATAATTTCTAAACCACTTTTCTTTCTTTCAATCTCCTCCTTCCTCTTTGGGCACGCATAGGCTCAAACAGAAACATTCTTCACGGTTGGAGAACGCAAGGCTACTGTACCATAAGCGTACAACCCTTATGGGACGAGCTAGTGAGTTGCGCAGTTTGAGTAGCACACACGAATAAACCACGCTTACATTTATTATATATAATTAATAAAATCTCATATTAGGACTTACTCTGCACGTCAAACTTTTAACATATGTGACTTTTTAGATTCTGTTCTTCTTCTGCTTTATTATTATTATTATTATTATTATTATTATTATTATTATTATTATTATTATTATTATTATTATTATTATTATTATTATTATTATTATTACTATTATTATTATTATTATTATTATTATTACTACTACTATTATTATTATTATTATTATTATTATTATTATTATTATTATTATTATTATTATTATTATTATTATTATAGCTATATGAAGCAATTATCTCGGCAAACTTGGTTAATACACACCATTCAGCAACCGGTAGTTGTAGAAATCTGGTTTTTCCGACAGAAGTTGTTAGCTCAATCGGTAAAGCGCTGAGCCATGGATTCAAGGGTTGCGAGTGCGAATCTAATCTAAGTCAAAAGATTTTTTTCCTGATATAATTCTTGAAATGGAAATGTTTCTCTCTTCGCCTTTATCTCGTAATTCAGAATAGAGATGTTTGGATGTGAAAGAAAAAGTATACTAGAATATAAGAAAAGAGAGGTAATTTACATGATACCTTTTGCAATTTTTAACTATATTTTCACCTATCTAGTACGTTTCTAAAAAGTTCAGACTTCTAGAGCTCCTTTTCGCTCTCTTATCTGTCCTTTAACTAATTTCTACAGTTACTTAGTGAATCACATATACATATATTACAGATGTCGTATCTCTTTCTCTTCTCTCTACATCATGTCTGGAGATGAATGTTTTGACAATAGGTTACAAACACGATTTTAAAAAATAATACGATCTGCGATATCAGTGATACATGTTGTGGTGTTTAACTTAACATATAAAACAATAAATAGAAAAACTGAGAATACGAATCTTTTCGTGCACTGATGCTTCAACAACAGTGAACTGATGCTTCAAATCTGTGTCTTTACTCCCTTCACCTATGTTGATTCCCTAGTCAAAATAAAAACTCTTCAAAATTAATCACAAATTCTTATACAACCATCCCTTCCTTGGAGTACTGCGCGGTCACATACCCGTCACTGCGATGTAAAGGCACTTATGGCGACGAGGATACATACGACTTGAGATTCTTCTTTATACAAGCCTTGTACGTTGTTCTGTTGGCTAGCTCGCACTAGCTAGCTACGCCATTTTCAACAGTGTTGACAACTTTATCAATGTTTATTATATCTCCGGTACGGTTTGAGAAATCGAAGTGTTGTAAAATGTAAAATAATTTGAACGTTCCTTGCGAACCACACATGTAACTAGATATAATATTTACCTAAGAGTTTTGTAAATGAAGACTTTCAAAAAATTCAAAATTTTCAACCCCTGTAGCTTCGTTTCTATTCATTCGAAAAACGTCATACCATGACCATGATATTCAGCGCTAAAGTTCTTTCAAACTATATTATCCTGTGCATCTCTGTTGTGCTGTATCTGCGTTAGAGGCTTCCAAACTTCGTATGTTTGTGATACCATAATATCTTTAGCTTGTAACACTGATTAATAAAAGTAGTATTTTAAGTTTACATTTGACATGGTTAAAAATGTGTAATAAACTGACGTAGTGCCATTTGAAAAAATATAAACTTATATTTGGTTGGCAACACTGTTGTGAATTTCTGTCTAAACCCGTTATAGCGGATGATCATGATAAATTGTCTACCATGTGTATATAGGGGAGAGAGAGAGGAATAAATTGCAACAACGTTGTTTTTAATTGAAAGATGTGTTTTATGTTTACAATCGCTTATGTTATAAACTGTGTAATAGCAGTTATCAAGATTATAAGGCAACTAATATATAATATTTTACACTACAAACTAGGTAATATTTTGGAATCAAAGTCTGCTTTCTCAGTTGCAAATAACAAAATTTAAAGTTAGATTTGCTTACCTTTGTTTCAAAAGAGTGTTTATTCTCTATATATTTTTCTTCCTACGTGTTCCACACTGTCAAAAGAGTTAAATCGAGTTTCAAAATCAATATTTTCCTTTCGACGCTACTAAATCCTTAAATCTCGACTAGGGTCTACTAGTACAAGAAGTCAAGAGCTGCTTTCACGAACGAAACTATGAAATATTTTTTAACAGTGCAGTGTTTCGGAGGAAAGTTTCTTCTTCCTTTTATACTAGGCCGCTAATATGTAAGATTTGAATTGTTCCTCTTGAAGAGCAGCTTATACAAATTTCATTGATATAATAAGAAAACAATTAATAGAAATTAGCATTTTGACACTGCAACCATCTTAAGACACCTGGGAGCCGCGGTGGCTCAGTGGTAGAGTGTTCACCTCCGGTGCTTGGGATCACTGGTTCGATCCCAGCTCGCGCCGTGTGGAGTTTGTGGTGGATAAACACCGTGCTTGTGGGTATTCTCGAGGTTCTACCGTTTCCTCCCACTTTCTTCATTCCACCATTTCATTCATTTCTCATAATCACTGTCTCCTTTATCCTAACCGGCATAGCCGTAGGACAAAACTAAAAGATTTCATTTCATTTTTTTCTTAAGACAAAAAGCAGACAGCAAATCACGTGCAAAACTGGAAAAGCAATTATTTCCTAGGAAAACATTAGCGACTATCAAGTTTTTGGTCATGAAGCCAAATTTTCGGACATAAAGCAATCTTGACCAGAATGATTGCGTCTGTTAATTGGATGATCTACCTTTTCTCGGCACAATTTTTTTATATTGGACCTTATGGGGAGAACATGGCTACCGAATTTCCTCAGTTTCTAAGGAACTAGATATCTCTAATGGGAAAGAAAAATTTTTGCAGCATTCTACAAAAGTTTATTAACAAGTTGAAATACTTAAATTGTATATTTGTCTGCTAGTTTAGCAGAAATAAATTATTAAAAAATAAATAAATTAGTTTCTTTTTATACAAATCATGATATGTCTAACTTTGGAACCAATTATGGTAGAAACATCAACTTTTTTTTGTTTTATTCCTTGAGAAGAAACGACTCTAATAGTTTTAATCACAACCATATCTGATACGCCAATTAAAAAATAGTATTTTAATATAAGTATTAAAGTCCACCTGTCAGAAGTTTGACGAGGGTAAGGCATCCGCGCCCACCCTTTTCTTCTGTTTTCGTCCCGAGAGATATGAAGGGACCGTTTTCACAGCAGGTGTCAATGCGAATGTAAACATCCTGTCCTCACGTTCAATAGCCCAAGTTCGGCCACTTTCTCTCTCTTTTTTTCTCTCTCTCTCTTTCGAGGAGGTGTTTCTACCCTGTAAGAAAATTATAGATATGTAGAGAAAATGGTGATAAATTATTTCTGATAGCCAGATGATAGACAAGCATTCTAAAATGCCTTCGAATTCCAAAAAATGTATCGACCATAACTTTACCATCTGGTTATTTTCAGGAGGCAAAAGTTATATTATTATTATTATTATTATTATTATTATTATTATTATTATTATTATTATTATTATTATTATTATTATTATTATTATTATTATTTGGAGTTAGAGTGCAAAGCGACGAAGATATTGTCCGTTTAATGTAGCTTGGCGCTATGTTTTGACACAAAACCTGGCCAGCGAATCTTAGCAGTCCTTCCCCTACTTTCCCCTTATAGCAGTGGTAGCAGTGGCACTAACTCATCAATTTTAGCACTAGTAGGGTTTGGTATTTGCAAGTTGCGTAAATTTCGAAAGAGTTTACTTCTTCTCTAAAAAGGACCGTAACTTGTGTGGGGCAGGGGAGGGGCAACTGCCCCCAGGGAGGTTCCCCGCCGTTTGAAGGGGCCCATTTGGAGACAAAATTTTCTTAATCCATATACAATACGAATATGAAATTATAAATGAAGCATCAAACAGTTTCACTACATTACATAAAGCAGGGCAAAAAGGTAAATAAAACAAAAGTGAGCCGTGGGCCCACTTCAGTAAGAAACGTCTATTATTAGGGGCCCTAGAAATAACATTTATTCGTATGGCTTTGAGATTTGTCAATATGGTCCCCTTAATTAATTTGTCATGTATGGAACGGACCCAGGGGCGTAAGTAACGGCCCCGCAGACCTTGCTGTGAGGGAGGGCCCACAGGCTCCGGGGGGCATAAATAGTAAGAAAAAGATAGAAAGAGGGGGTCCCAAGAATGAGAAAAACAACTTTTTCTAGGAGGCCCAAATACACGTATTAATGCTTGCCCCCCCCCCCCCCCCAGAAAAAATCTTAGTTACGGCGCTGTCTCTAATGTGAATTTATTGGTACAGTTCTGCTAATAGTTAACTATTTCAGGTTGGTCTCTTTAAACCTTGGGTCGTGAAGAAAAACAATCTTACAGGAGGATAGTATTCATATTTTAAGAAGGTGGGGAAAGGAGAGCGAGGATGAGAAAGATCAGAAGGAAGAAAGAGAGAGAATGAAAGAAACACTTCTACATTTACTTCATAATGAATTTAAGCACATATAAACGAAAAAGGGATGTCGGAACCCACCACCATAATATTTGTGGAAGTGTTGGCAACATAATATTCTGGCGGAATATATTTCCCGCCAATTCTGGGGTCTCGGTGTTTGGCCCAATTCTGGCCTTACAGCAATGGCAGATCCAGGGGGCGATCGTAGCGATTGTCCCCCCCAGGAAAGGAAACTTTCTCATTTTATATATTTAAATAAAACTCAATCCCGGAGTTTGGAGCTCTTAAAAGTAGCTCTAAGTAGCAGTATTAAAACCCACCGCCCCCAAGAAGTCCGTTCTGGATCCGCCCCTGCCTTACAGAAGCTACCATCTAGGCATTCATCTCGTGGGACTGAGGAAAAACTTAATAAGGAATACCGGCCAGAGCCGGGTTCATACCCAAGTTCGATCTACCTATTTTAATGCCTTTATTTGTGTTGCACAGTGTCTGGTAAGGGCACCCAAACAGGGCAAATGTGTACAGCTTTAAAATGTTTAAATGTTAAAATTCGCTCTATACTGTACTTTGAACACGTAATTCAATGTGTATTATATTCTTCTTACAGCGGCATGGTTTATTTCCTAATACTTTAAGTCTATGGTTGTTAGTATTTATAATTATTACATCATACTAATCCTGCTCAAAGCTCGTTCAATTAGTATGAAATTCTACACTTAGCAGTTTGCAACATTGTAAACCTTCACCAACAGGCAATATGTCGCAAGAATATTTCCACCTATACTCGCAT
>NW_027657776.1:0-19937 GCF_964235325.1 Thermobia domestica | reverse complement strand
GTGATCCTGTTTGCTCCTAACCAGTGATGCTCGGTCCTCAAAGTAAATTTCCCTCAGAAATGCTCAAAAAATCCCTTTATAAGATAAGTTTTCCTAATTTTCGTTCACTACACACACACACACACACACACACAAACATATATATATATATATATATATATATATATATATATATATATATATATAGATAGATAGATAGATAGATAGATAGATATAGATATAGCAGCATTGTTGCGTATCTATGGATTATTGTTATACTGTGCCCATATCTCCACACCATGCGTTTGTGCTTTTGATCTTCTGTTATAACTTGAATGCTATCTTGTACAGACATCCTCGAGGCAGACCGAGAAAGGTTTGTGGGAAAAAAAAAGTTTTTCTCCTTATGTGTGGAATTGTGGAAAGAATGGTACCGTCTTTCGTCATACTGCGTCTTTCGCAGTGCTTACTAACATAATATTTTATTTATTGAAAAGTTAATTTTCCCTACATTTTATCTCATATTCGTAAAATCTTTTTCTCTCCTTAAAATATTGTTTGCTAAATCTCCCTACGCTGCGGGAAATTTTCCTAAAACTAGCATCATTGCTCCTGACTTACTATTTGAAAAATGTAGAACTGTCGATGGCTTCAAGGAAATGAATTGGCTTCACCGAACCTAAGCGAGTTATAGAGAAAAGTATTGGTGACTCTTTGTGCTTTTAGCTTATCCTCTTGTCTGACAAACCTTAAGTAAGAAGTTCACAAGAAAACTATGGTAAGCAGTCTTTTCTTTGAAATTTTGTGAATAATACGTTATTCTTACGTCAAAAAAATTTGTTTTACGGTTGTATCAAGATACGGTGAAGTCTTTATTTATATAAGGTTTGACCACGCAATCATATCAACAACATCCCAAATGCCATCGCGTGAACACCTGAAATATAGTTGCTAATCCAAAGTCTCATGTGAATATGATTTTTTCTCACACATGTTGCATTGAACCAAGTGATAAATTTTAATAAATACATTTTAACGCTTTCTTTTGCTTCTTTTCACATCCTTAGAGTAAACTCTCTCTCTCTCTCTCTCAAGTTAGAATCACTGTAGGAAAAATCTGACATCACAAGTAGCGATTACTCACCCAATGCCTACTTGAGAGATTTCGTCTTCTTGTGTGTGGTTAGATGGAACACTGGCAGTATTGAAACATCGAGAAGCCAGTTTCCATGTGTTGATATAATTTAGGGGACAAAGTAAGTTCAGTTTTACTGTGTATAATAAAGCTAACCCGAAATATCTTGTATATTTGTGATGATCATAGTGTTTAGTATTTGGGATAGTAGTTACTTCGATTTAGTCCGAAACATGTGTGTAGATAATGACTTATAAAATGACGAATACATGGTCGGTACATAAGAACTATAAAAAATCGACCAGCAATCATGACAATACAAGACGTGTCTTCACTGTTAAATACATAGAAACTGGTACCTTGAATGTTTGTTATTATTTCTTTCCAGTGCAGCCTCTGTACTAGGGCGGCCCACTGTGTTCGGTCCTAGTTGTTGACTATGGGGGTTCGTAGGTTCGAGTTGTACATTGTTGCCTTTCATAATATAATGCATGCGAATGGCTCATACCACTGTTTTTGGGTATATTCTAAGCACATTTTCATGCGGTTCTGAGCATTCGAGGTATCGTGGTATCGTTCATTATGGGACAAAGATTAAATCAGTGACATGCGAAGCTATATAGGGTACGATGTATGGGTACACAACGAATGGATTGACTTGGTCGACACCAATGGTGAAGAATTCATTTCCTACAAGTGTTATCAAGCGTAAACATTGTTGAAAGTTACAGCAGTGTGAAATCTGTTTCGAATGGTGATTTGTTTATTATGTGACCAAGCTTATTCTTTAAATTTAAGTAAGTTGCAACAACTTAACGAATAACTGGATAACACAATGGAGGTTACCTGCATCTTTAATATTTCATATTAGTACTAAATATAATTTTATTATTAGTATTTGAAGTGCTGCAAAAATGTTAGATGTTAATTGAGTTCCAGTGGTCCCTCAGGTTGTAAAATTTTACTTTTCAAATGGTGAACCTTTCTTACCTTCCGTGCGAGTAAAAAGGCCATTTTGTACGTTGCTCTTTCAATACATTTTTCATACATTTAGCTCATTGTTTAAGTAAATATACCATAAGATAGATTAAACATTGACAAATAAAGTGCATATAATTTTTTGTCCACTACATATATTTAAGTAATAAAGCATTTATACTTAGGTGGCCTTATTTGCCGCAAGTACCTTATCTATCTATCTAGTAATATCTCACGTGGTATTGTGTAGAACAATACTTTACTTTGTGTTTACAAACACCACCACATGGTTTTACATAAGGATACTACGCATCACGTGGATTCACTACAACTAGCGGATGACGAACTTCTGGCTCCTCCCACGAAGCAGACGACGATATCGGAGAAGCAGCGCCACCGCCGCCGGGAGCCCTATAAGTTTGGCAGAAACCAGCGGACCAATACCAGTTCTCTGGTGTCCCTCCTACTGTTTACCACGGAACATAAGGAGTAACCTAATCCCAAGCCTCTAGTCTGCTACGAGATTCATGGATTTTCCTTTCTTCTGGCTTAGCCTGCTACGGAATCCTATCCCCAGTTGCTTAGCCAGTAACGGGGCTCTATGACTACTAACCTCCTCACTGCTTGCCACGGAGCTTTGAGGATTCCTTTCGCCACTCTGCTTAGCCTGCCACGGGGCTCTTTGGAGATCCTATACACGACATCACAGTCAAGGACTATCTATTTCTAACTTAACAAATCTAGATGAGAATAACTTTGTAGTATTTCTGTAAAAAAACTGTTATCTAGTGAATTTTATAATAAAAGCCGCTACCTACAGCCTATATTAGAGAGAGTTTTGCATGGTGAGGCTTTGCCATTCTCATTTTTACTGAATACACCACTACCAGAAGCTATTTTTATTATCTGGAAGTAAACATTTTTTAATTTATAGGTATGTGATTTTTCTTGTCAGTGAACTTAATGACGTAGACGTGACTAAATTTTTAGTGTACGCCTCATACCATATAAGGGAAAATACTTTTCTAGAAGATATTGCAAAAATGGCATAACAAAATTCCCGCCCTTCTTGTAATATCCCTCACCTTACTAAGTACTCTGTACACGTTACAGAAGATCCTGATAGGTTTTTCGTGTTCTTCGACCACCTTGCGCTATTGCATTCGTGGAATGCCGAGAAAAAGTAGGAACTGTTACCCATGTATCTTCACGTCGTGGCACCAGATTTGGTATTGGAATTAAAAGCACAAAACCAAATGGACACAGTTATGATCAATTGCAAACGAAATTAACGGATTTAAGTAGGCCAAAAGTACAAGCATATCGGGCGGAATTTGAAAATTTTCAAATTCAATAAGGGAAAAATGAAATATATATATATATATATATATATATATATATATATATATATATATATATATATATATATATATAGAGAGAGAGAGAGAGAGAGAAATTGAAGGTCATTCGTCAAGTCATGTCTGAGGCCACCGAGAAACAAAAAATAAACTATTTATCTTTCGGCTTAAACAAAGATTTTTACAGCTTTACTACGGTATAGGCTTTACAATCACATTTACATAACTTAGAAAAAGCACATGAACTTATGAAAAAGCGTGATTACATCGAATTATCGCACGCAATTTATTCTCTAAATGATCAAAATCCGTCAGTTAACAGTTTAAATTCTTCGACGGTGGCTACCGCTTCCTTTTCCACATATCAAAAACAAGCAAAGTATCTTTTATGAAGTCAAACTTCCAATTGGCATCACTGTCAACAATCTAGTCCAGCAATTCCTTTACTTTCCGCACCCCCGCTACAGGGTGCCTCTAAAACTCAAGTGCCTTAATATCCTCCCACCCAAGTTAGCACTACACAACCCCCACCCGACCCCCTGCGCCAAGCATAACTAACACTACGAACGCCAATGGTTCATTGGAATTAAGCAAGCTTGCCATCAGACGGCCGAGTTGTCTTTTTTTAGTGGCTCAGAATGCAATGAGAAATTCTCAAATTAGTGGCTGTAATAATTATAAATCACGCAATAAAAATAACGGCAATAATAATCAGCGTTGGAACGAAAAGCAAATAATCCTAAGAATAACAAAAAAAATAGCAATATACCTAGACCGGAAACAGTCTGTGGTACATGTTATAAACAGGGTCATTCTTCCAGTAAATGTTCTGGAAACAACAAACGGGAAAACGTATAGAGGGGCCCCAGGATAATTTTTTTTTTCCAGAACATGTTAAGGGCCGTTAGTCAGGAAGACGACGAAAACAAAAACTTATATCTATTGAAACTAACAAACAAACACTTGTATCACTTTCCACTGTAGCTACAGTGAATAATAAGAGAGAAAGTATAAAATTATTAAATCAGGGGCAAAAATTACTATTCAATATAATGTTCAATAGAGAAAAATACCATGTAATAATAGACACAGGAAGCTCTTTCAGTCTTTGGCCAAAATCAATAACTCCTTCAAATACGCAATTAATTTCTTTTAATACCAACCTTAGAGGAATTGAGAATTCCATTGTAAAATTCGGGATACATTACTCTAATTATATTCAAAGTTGGTTCAGCGACTTTTTCGAATAACTTTCGGGTTTTGGAGCATGGAGAATTCTTACCTCTATTCGGTGAAGATATTTTAAATCATCTAAAAGCTAAAATTGACTTACAACGTAATACACAGTCTGTATACAGGAGGCCACTTCCACCGACGTTCCCAACAGAAGTGTATGCACAGGAAGAACCATCGGCAAATCCAATTAATTCAATAAGACAGCCAGTGGCGTATTTAGGGGGGTGGCTTCCGGGCTTAAGCCCCCCCGAAATTTTACTTACTTAAGTAAAGTATATGAAATATGTTGCAGCATTTTCACATTTTCAGGCAAAGCCCCCCCCCCGAAAGTTAGCAAAGCCCCTCCCGAAACAAAATCGTAAATACGCCACTGAAGACAGCACATATCAACTGACGTACTTACCACTCGTAAAGTTACCATCCCAGCTAGGACGCATTTCTTTCTTGCTGTAAACATCAAGAAACGGAACATGGATTTAAAAAAAAATATTTCATTGTTTCAACACTTGAGAATCTATTAGATAGATACGGATTGCAGGCTTTACCAACCAAATTACCAAAATACAATTTCACATTACTAATATCTAACCCATCGAATAGACCAGCGTTTCCCAACCGGTGTGCCGCGAATGGACTGCTGGTGTGCCGTGACGAAATCGAGGTGGTTGTCTCATAGTCGTATATTGTCTTTGTTGTGTACCAATGTTGATAAGTATTTTCCTACGCTTCGGTTTAATTCATTTGACTGGGTGAGAGACTACTTCGCGTCTTCTGTTCTACAGTCAGCAGAATTAAATGTACAGGAAAAAAGTGAATTGGTTGATGTGAGGAATGACCGAGGTTTGAAGCTCCAGCACTCACAAGAAGATAAGGCATCATTCTGGATTTCTCTCCAGAGAGAATATCCAGCTATTTCTACAAAGTTCATATTCCCTTTTCTACATCCTACTTAAGTAAAGCATGATTTTCTGCAGTGAACAAAATCAAGTGTAAGAACAGGTTACAACTGTTAACTCCGGAACACGACATGAGAGTGTGTTTAACAACTATCAGTCCACAATTGAAGAAGATTATGAAAGAACATCAAGCTCAAGTTGCACATTAATTTTGCTTCGTGCACCAACTTGTTCCACTTATTTTTGAAAGACTGTAACCTTCATATATTACAGTATTATTAAATAATTGCAACCTTCAATAGATGTTACTAAAATAGTGTTACCTTACTAATATTATTGAAAAATTCTAACCTTAATAAAATATTTAACCTTGCGTTAGGCGCGTACGTTTGTATTGCACAATTAGGCGCGTGGGTGAAGGTGTCACCCACCTACAAAAAATACATATATAATAAGTAAAATCATCTTTAAATGACGATTCTTTGATTTGTTTGATACAATGTTCATTACAGGTTATGGTTTTGGTTGTACACATTGTTCTACTGAATACAATGGACTTTTTTTCCATAACTACTAGACTGACTGCAAGCATGTTACACAAATGTCTTTGAAATGTTCTCCACACATCGATCTCTTACATTTTAATCATTACTTCCTTGTAGTTTTGTCTCTTCCTCTTCCGTAGGCATGCCAGCATCCTCAGGAACCTGATGGCTTTTCAAGATCGACCATTCCCTCTTCCTCATTCCCTATTCTTTTCTTATATAATACAGATGAAACTACAATTTTTACCGATGTAATTTCCCTCACGAGCCGCCTTTGGTAGCTTCTTGGATCCCCGAGTTAGTATACAAAGTGTAATTTGAAATGTACCCAATCCTGTGCACTTTTACTATTGGAATAAACAGTATTTCAAATATCTCAAATTTGAGATAACTTTTCTCGTGATCTCATGGACTAATATATTTAAAAAATAGTTCAATTCCGTTCAGAGTTCTCAAATTAAAATTGTAAGGATCCCCATCTTATAGTGTATGTAATTTCTACGAACACGCGTCACATCTGTAAGCACGAGCTATTGTTTACCAGGAAGTTACAAGCAGGCGATAGTAGGAGGAAACAGGATGACACGAAGCCGGTCCGCTGAAAACCGAAGATGGACGAAGCTCGCAGAAGACACCTATAAAAGTGGACCGCAAGAGGGCTAAGGTATCAGTTCTTGACTGACCAACTAACCTACAACACCTTCTTCTGAGATCGCTTTTGACGAGAAAGTTTCTATCAAACGCTATTCTTGGAGGAATACCTCCCGAGGCTGCCTTGAACGAAGGAAGATCCTTATAAACCGTGTCCCGCTGTCGCTACGGATAGAGGAGACTCCTTTAGCAAACGAACCTCGAAGGCTGTCCTGAGCGAACGTTTTTCCGTACAAACCTAACTGAATCTTAAATATCCGAAGCCACATGCTGTGTGCTAAGGATACGACTGAACTTGGAAACACTTTTACTAATATTACAAAGACACTTTGTAAATTGTTTCTGGAAACTTACTTTTATAATAAAAAATTGGTGAATGACTTATTTCGGTCTATTTATTGATTCTACCGAAAAACATTTTAGTATAAAGAATGCAATTAGATATGTATACAAGCATGGATATTTTTAGTATTAGTATAAGCTGTACTTCGAAGATCACAACGTTGAGGTCACTGTTCTCATGGTCTCATAGGCGGATATACTACATATTTAAAAATATTTTCATTTCATTCAGTAGTCCTCGAAGTATGCAATTAGAAATGTATATAAGCGCGGATAGTTTTACAATTGACAAACGGTACTTCAGAGATCCGAAATTTAAGGTCACTTTTCTGATTACACAATGGAACATATTTTAAAAGTTTATTAGATTACGAATTATCCAATTATTATAAAAAGCACAATTACAATTTTAACCAACTTTGGATTGATTTGATGGTGTAATAATTGATATTTAATTCCGAATGTCAATAATTCTATTAAAACGATCTCATCCTAAGCTACTTGTAGAAATTTGCTTCCATAATAAAATATTGGCATTTCCAGTAAAACTGTAAATGACTTTTGTGATTCAACTACGTCTATTTTTATCGGTTTTGACTTTTAAAATACTAATATTCTAGTTTTTAGTTAGAAAATTTATTTCTTTATTAGAAAATTGAACAAATTGTTGATTGAGTGAAAAATATGGCACTACTAAGATACAATTTTGACGAGACACATAAGATTACATCTATTGGGATCATTTAATTAGATATGAATTTAATTAAATGTGAATCGTGGGAACGTTAAATTCCTTTACTATTCATTATACGAATTATGAATAGGCCTATATCAGTGAAGTTGTGCGTTGTGGAAGCGAACGATCTTCACCCGCCCCTTTCATTAAGTGTTAACTGCTGAATCGCCAGACCAATTTTAGAAAATTTACCAGATGAATTGGAGAATTTATTTTGGTTTGTGAGGAAGAGTGAGTGAAAGTAAGGTGAGGGGAATAGTTAAGAAAATACTTGTTAGTTGTTTTTGATGTTGTAAACGGTATTGTATGGAGGCGGAAGGGACTATTAGGCGGAGAGGTATAGTTGTTATGATTTATGGGAAAGGCAGTGTGGAAATTGTGCGTAAATAACAAGATTGTGTCATATCGTGTTTGAGTTTTTATCGAGTTATACAAAAATAAGGAGTGTCAGTTGTTGAAATTGTGTGAAACGCATGCAAGGGCTCCGATCCTGGGGGCCGGGGAGCCCGGGCCCCGCCAAACCTTATGTGGCCCCCTATTGTATTTAAGAATATACAATATTTGGCATAATTTGAATGCGATTTGTCTTAAAATCCTCATAGATATACCTTCTGCATCTGAATGCTCCCCCCCCCAAAAAAAATTACAGAGAAATCGGCGCCCTTGAACGCATGGTCTACTAAACAGGCGAACAGTTTATCGTAAGTGTGGAAACGAACAGAAACTACAGAAAACAGGAACATCTAACCAAACCTAATCGAATCTAATCTACTTCAGTACTTTTTTTGGATGGCATTTAGTATCTCCCCCAAAGCTGTGCAACACATAAGCCATGCATTTTTATATATAAAGTGTTTTTCTATTATCCTCGTTTCTGCGTATAACCACCGCCGCTGACATGCCTGTACCCTACGGATGCACCACATAGCTTCCACTTGGGCTCCCCTGCTGCGGTCCTATTCTGACTTGATTAGACAGCATTCGTGCTTTTTAGTGGCTATCCAGTACAAATTGGTTCGTGTTTTGTACACTAGTTTTTATGCCATACGTCCACACTGTATTTCGAACACAGGTCACTAGCAAATGAGTCAGGATCACATCTTCGTATTTTGGAGGAGACTAAATAATATTACTTTTTTTTTTTTTATTTTCGTGTGGTTCGGCGATACAGCAGTAGTGCCTTCATTAATTTCAAACAAACTATAGAGTAATTCTTTAATCTTCAACAAACACGCCGTACGTTGTATACAGTAGCGTATCTAAGGGGGCTATCAGGCTCAAGCCCCCTCCCCGAAATAAATTTGTTAGTTTTTTGCATTCCACGTACAACAACAATTCTTCTTACCATTTCTACGAATTTCATTGACTTTCCATTATCTTATGCTCTTTGTTCAGAAATTTCATTCCATGTAAAAACGCGTTCTTTTATTATTTCTTTCGTCCATTCTACTCTTCTGTTTCTTATTCTTAGTTGTCACTTTCTTTCGTTTCTCCTATCATACTTTCGACCTTTGTTAGTTGTGACTCAAGTTGGTCATCATCAGTAACACCAAAACTAAGAGGAGCTGATAAGCGAAACTTGTGTTTCACACCAACTTGTATGGATATCAACGTAACGGGACTTTAGTTATTATAGCAAAGGAATATTTACATCGTTTAGTTATAAAGAAAGGTAAATGTTCGAATTAAAGAAAATCAAGACGGGGTAATAAGTAGTAGGGAAATTAAGTAGGCCAAGACAATGCTTCCTTTTTCTAGAATAAAAGGTTTCATTCACTGCTCAATTTTTATACCACATAGTCACCAGTCTGCAATTCTTGCCATTAAAACTGCAATCAGTATATTTCAGCTTTAATTTGTCTCAACATTTTCATTCAGGTAATGTTAATGTACCCTCCCAAAAAAAAAAAAAAAAAAAACTGAATATTTCCATTTTTCTAAATTGAAATCAGTTAAGTTGAAATAAGATTACAAATATTTAATGAATGAATGTTTGCAGAAGCGTCCTTTCAGATTTTCCTGGGGAGGGGGGTAACATCCTCTACTGACATACGAGTTTCACGCTTTTTCCTAGTGTATCACTAGACAATCGATTAAAATAGTAATATTTAATTCTGAAACTCAGATGGGCAATTGCTTTCCCGTGTTATACATAACCCCCCGAAACAAAATCCTAAATACGCCATTGAAATCGAATAATTGTAACGAACTGTTATCATACAACATACTTTTTAAACTCACGGGGGAGGAGGGAGATATATGTTAACTCCCTCGTTCTTGATAAACTTCAAATTTAAGTAGTAGAAATTATAACTGTGATGTGAAGCATCAATAAATATGGAAGACATTATATGGAAATCTAATATTTACTGTATAAGGAAGATATTGTCGATAATATTTTTTAATCGGGAGGGTGGAAATAATCTACCCCATATTCGGCGACCAATTTATCTTCTGTGATCCTAAACAGTGTTTCTTCAAGACACGTTTTTGGGGGGCACTGCTCCCCCCGGAGCTCTGATAGTCCCTCCCCAGAGAACACCAAAGTAATACGTGTATAATCTCTCTCTCTCTCTCTCTCTCTCTCTCTATATATATATATATATATATATATATATATATATATATATATATATATATATATATATATATATATATATATATAGAGAGAGAGAGAGAGAGAGAGAGAGAGAGAGAGAATAATTGAAAATCACTATGTTTGTGACTCTAAATCTCCTGAACCGCCGGACCGATCTCGATCAAATTTGCAACATCTGCGAGATTCGAGGTTGGGCTGGTTTTAGGCTATTCACTTTGATGTTAGAACTGAGGGGCTGGGGAAGGAGGAGGGGGTTTAGAAAACAAATAAAACTTAATAACTCCTGATCCACTACACCGATCTTGATCAAATTTTCAACGGAGATGAGGCTCAGGCCTGGGGTCGTTTTTATGATTTAAATTTGACGGAGCAACATAGGGGAGGAGAAGGAGGGGGAGATTTGTATAAAAATAAGACTGAACATTACTGATATATAAAATTTATATAACACTGAACATTACTATTTTTGTAACTTAATAACTCTTGAACTATCCGATCGATCTCAATCAAATTTTCAAGATACATGAGGTTCGGATCTGGAAACATTTTTAAATTTCACTTTACCGGTAGATCATAGAAGAGGGGGAAGGGAAGCGGACGTATGAATAAAAAACTTTTAAAAAGCTAATAACTTTTGAACCATCCAACCAATCTCGATCAAATTTTCATCATATATGAGGATCGTTCCTTGTGTGTTTTTTGTCCTTTCACTTTGACGAGCCAAAGAAAGGGGAAGGGGAGAAGGACATATATGTAAAAAAATAAAAATAAAATTGACTGCCTTTGTGACTTCATCACTCTTGAACCACCCGACCGATCTCAATCAAACTTTCAACATGCATGAGCTTAGGGGCAGGGATTACTTTAGGTTATTTACTTTGACGATGGAATGTAGGCGAAGGGGAGAGGGAGAGAAATGTAAAAATGGTCAAAAATGACCGATATTAGTGTTGAACCCATAGTTTTCGGGGTCGATGAGAGGAACAGTGACACTTCTGATGCTGTTTTAATCCAAATTTGCACCCTGGAACCATGGTAGTTGAGACGAGGAGGGTACAACGTAGGGAAGGGGTATAAATATTTAAAAATGATCGAAAATGACTAATATTACTGTCGAATCCATAGTTTTAGGAGTAGCTGAGATTAACAGTGACAATTTTGATGCCGTGTGCCGCAGCACGGAAGAGGGGGAGCTATATATAATATAATAATAATAATCGAAAAATGACCAATATTAGTGTCTAATCCATAGTTCTCGGGATCATTCAGATGAACACTGACATTTACGATCCGATTTAAATCCAATATCAGCCCGCCACTCGGGGGAAGGGGAGAAAGAGATATATAAAAATGATCGAAAATGGCCACTGTCAGTGTCGAATTTCTAGTTTTCTGGGTCGCTTAGATGAACAATGATACTTTCGATCCCGTTTAAATTCAAATTCAACCCCGCAAGTCGGGGGAGGGGAGAAAGATATATTTAAAAATGATCGAGAATGTCCGATATTAGTGCTGAATTCACATTTACTGGGGTCGCTGAGGTGAACGGTGATCTTTCCGATGCTGTTTAAATCGGTGCCATTAAAAACGAAAACAGCATATTTCACGGGTACTAAACACGTGATATACGGAGTCGTGCATTTAAACTTTCATTTCAACCCAGCGAAACGGGTAATATATGCTAGTATAATAATAAACAATAGTACCAGCAGTTCCCCCCCTTCCGAATTCTAATTGTACTGCCCCCCGGAACCTTGTTTCTGAAAGGAACACTGATCCTAAACACTGGAAATTACGGAAATAAGTCAAAGATAGTACACAAAAAGTTGTATCGAAACTGTCAGTGAGGCAGTGTTGCCAACCTCAGAGAACAAAATTATTGCTGTACTGTAAAAGTGAATTCTCGACACGAAAAATGTGTATTGCTCTATTGGAAAGGCTGTGTTTCGACTCGAATTTTGTCAGGAAAATTCTGTCTCATCTCGTCTCGTGCGCATCCGTAATAGTAGTAAACGACGTGAAACTCTTATGTCAGTGCAGCAACTTGTTTCCCTCTCTCTCACAAAATCTGAAATTGTCCAAACGGGCTCAGGATAATCATCTGTGATATATGAAATGATAGGTATGTAATGATACAAAACTTCTGAAATTTCTTTTTCTTTGTTACCATACTTTCATGTATGTACGTGCAAACAAATTTACACGCGAGAGCATTGAGTAGCTCTGTATATATATATGTGTATGCTTCTTCGACATTATAATATTAAGCCTTCCTCACGATGCATTTCTGCCTACGCCATAGTCGAGGGTAGCTAAAAATGCTCACAGTTTTCAGCCAGATTCGAACTCACAGAAAGAAAGTTTGTTTCTCGTAAGAGCAGGGCCAGCTCTACCATATGTACAAACACGTGCATTTGCATGGAACGGCAAGTTTCGAAGAGCTGCAAAATCTGTTATAACCATATTATTTAAAATAAATATTTCTTGTTGGAAACGGACTTCATGATGATGGTAGTTAAATTTACTAAGCTGACCTTCTATTTGAATACTACATTCAGAAATCATGTTTAGGTAGCATTAGTTTAAGGTCACATGGACAGTGTTAAAACAAATAGTCAAAAAATCTTAGCATGGATTGCTTGATTGTTGTCAAATACAAAAACTAAATTCTCCAACAGTAGTGTACATCTTTTCCATTTAGTTAGTTATCGTAGTTTTGGTATGAAAACTAATCTTGTCTTTGTCACAAACAAGTTCCATATCACTGAAGGTGGAAACAAGTTTTTTAATGAATTTTTTAACATTTGTAGAAGGAAAATTAAGAAATAAAGATAAAAGTGCTAGTTGTACTGAAATTGCAAACTGATATATTAAATTTGAAGTTCGATATTGAATTCTATAAGAAGGATTACCATCTCTCCTCTGTGGATGGGTTTGCTTTATCTTTCACTAACATAATAGATTATTATTTAAAGAAAGAAAAAAGCAGACACAACGATATTGTATTTGTACTGTTGAGGTGTTTCTGAGTGCACTTTTCCTCCCCTTCTTGTTCATGATGGGTAGCATACTTAAAATCATGACTTTTAAGATTTCTTTTTTCTGGAGAAATTGGGGGTGGCAAATGATATCCAAGGGTTAGCAAATTGTCTAGATCCACCTCTGCGTATAAATATAATTATATGTCGGGTGGCAATATTGCTAAACTATGCTAGTGACTTCTTAAAATTTAGATATTTCGCCCACTGATGATCTATCTACTTTTCTTACCTACAACAGCAAATCAAATCTGATACAATCAGCATCGTAACTTAGATTTCTTTTTCTGGGAGGACAAGCATTACTATTTCGGCCCCCTAGAAAAGTTGTTTTGGACCTTCCTACAAAGTTCGAAAATGTACTTCTTCTTTCATTCTTTCTCTTACTCTTTGTGGGACCCCCGGAGCCTGTGGGGCCTCCCGCACGCTCCTGTGCCCGTGCCATACATGACAAATTAATTAAGGGGACAATATTGACAAATCTCAAAGCCATACAGATAAATATTATTTCTAGGGTCCCTAATAAAAGACTTTTTTTTTTTTACTCAAATGAACTCACGACTCATTTTTGTTTTATTTACCTTTTTTGTGCTGTTCTGTTTATGTAATGTAATGAACCTGTTTGATGCTTCACTTATAATTTCATGTTCGTATCATATATAGAGTAAGAAAATTTTGTCTTAAAGTGGTCTCCTCTCGAACGACGGGGATCTTCCCTGGGGGGCAGTTTTCCCCTGTCCCCCTGCCCTGGATACAATATATTTATCCTCAGTTGAACTTTACAATCAAAATTTATCAGAAAGACTGAACCGCTCTTGAATAGAAAAATGATGCCGGCACCCTTGAGTCTGGGATTCGTGGACCATAGATTGGAAACCGTTGCGTATTAGAGTATTGCGTAATTTAATGTTGTTAGTTAAGGTTTTGATGACTTCAATGTTACTTATTTCATTACCGGCCTTGGCATTTCGCGTGTCGAAGAGAAGAGTCCAGGCGTAAACTAGTCCGGGTCACTCTTCATATTGTAAACCTGTCCTTCCTCAACTTCTTTTTGTTAATATAACCTTGTTTTGTCAAGACACAAACAAATGAGCATCGCAATTTTCTGTCCGTGTGAATAGGAAAAGAGAGAGGGTAATGGATTAGGATAAAAATAGCAATCCCTTGGTCTTTGAGGAAATACTAACCGACTTAGATCTTTATCACTTTCTAATTTGTATGTGCCCTTAGTTTTCCTGAGTGATTTAGGATATATTTAAAGAAAAAAAAAAATCACATAGCTTGTTGAACTTCAGCAAAATGAACAGTGAAATAATTTTCTTACAAGGGCTTCTGTAACATAATTTTCGTGACGTTGCACTTTTTTTTTCTAAAAATAAAAATAATTTTATTAAATCATTTTAGAATATTATTTTCCATTATAACGCATAAAATATGACAAAATTATTTAGTCATTGTAGGCCATTAGTTTATACAAAATGACGAATGAAAATCCAGTTAATATATATTTTTTTCTGTCAATCTGAATTGTATGACGATGTTGCATTCTAATGATCCTGGGATATAAAACTTTTTTTTTTTTTTTTTTGTAAACATGATTTTGGATTTGATTTTCATTAAAGATATTTTGAACGAAACCAACTTTAATTTATAGGAACCATTATTACAATCTCGACTCCTGCATGAAAATTCAAGTATATACTGGGTGTATCAGAAGTCGGGGCCATTGGTCAACTAAATTATGAGTAAAGGGAGTACGGTGGTTTAGTGGTAGAACACCTAGTTCTGGTGCGTGGGTTCTCTGGTTCGATTTCCGGCTAGGTACGTTTGTGATGGACAACATCCTGTTCGTGGGTTTTCTCGGAGTCACTCCTGTTTCCTCCATTTTCTCATTCCACCAATTCTTCCATCACCATTCACTTGCTTTAATCATTGTATCCCTTAGGCTAAAGGGCATTATCACAGGACGTTTAATTTTTTCCATTATGATTTAAGCTACAAAAAAATAGAAACTTGTTGGATTTCCGTGATTTTCAATCTAAAACGGTGAAGGTTTTATAATTGCAGCAAGTGAATCGCACTGGTACGCAGGGCGTTTGGGCTGCGCATGGATAAGGTACTCTATATCTAAATGAAAAAGCAATGTTTCCAATTGTTCTCTTGGGATCTCACCATACCAAGAATATAACATAGTGTGGAAAGGAATTAGAGATTCACTCACACAACAATGTGCACATTCGTCGTGTCATTTTTGCTTTCCCTTAGGTTCCCTCATACAACAATCTGCACATTCCTTGGGTCATTTTTGCTTGCTATTAGGTTCCCTCACACAATAATGTGCACATTCTTCGTGTCATTTGTACTTGTTTTTAAGTTTTCTCTCACAACAATAAGCACATTTCTCGTGTCGTTTTTGCATGCCCTTAGGTTCCTTCATACAACAATGTGCACCTTCCCTATGTAATTTTTGGGTACTGCTCTTATGTTCCGTCCGAACAACTTGTTGCACTGGAAACGTTGGTTTTCCGTTTATGACAGGGCGTTTTACCAGTGCAGAGCCAAACAACTGGTGCGATTCTAAAACTACCCACCATTTTAGATCGGAAACTACTTGTTCCCTAATAAATTTCCTTTCCTTCCATTTTTGTCGTACCTTTATTCATAACGGAGGCGAGATAGGGGCTGAAGTTTTGATACACTCTGTACATTATAGCAGGTGTCCCAAAAGCTAGATTTTACTTTTTTTTTTTTATCTGAAGAACAATTTATGCTTAGACATTAGTAAAAAGATGCCGAAATTCTGTTCCTTTAATTTGAGTAAATTACATTGTGAACTAACATAAGAGACCTTAACTATTTGCGTCACTAGAGGAAGATAGACTGAGTTATTGAGGTGAGTTGATTTTGAGTTTAATGTTTCTTTCAGCAGCGAGCATATATGAGACAATTCCCTACTAATTAACATGGAATCCGAACCATATGAGCTCCCGTTGGGAATTGAACCCGGGTCTCCCATGCCAAAAGCGCGTACGCTACCGCTTAGCCATGAAGGAGGCCAACAGAATTATTATTATTAAATATTTTGCCTTTTGGCAGGTTCTGAGTTTTTTTTTTTTTAAATTTTAAATTTTAGGTTTTGGCCTGGAAATGTTTTTCCACTTTTCTCGATCTTCATCCTGTCTTAACTAACAATATTTTCTTCTGTTTTTCAAATCATCGATCAGTTGTGTTCCTTTTCCTTCTACCCCTCCCTTTCCTTCCATCTTTTCTTCTATTACAAGATGTAGAAGACAATTTCTTCGCAAGATGTGCCCAATCCATGACCTTCCTACGAAGAATGCTGGCTGGGCTAAAGGTGTCCTTTTCTGTCCTATTCGTTTCAAACCATCTTCCTTTGTTATAGAGAAAAACTAAGCAAACAGCAAAGGGGACATAGTATCCGTTATTTGAGGTTTTCTAGCACTTTCCGTTGGGCCCACGTAGGTTAATGA
This sequence comes from Thermobia domestica, assembly GCF_964235325.1. Lineage (NCBI taxonomy): Eukaryota > Metazoa > Arthropoda > Insecta > Zygentoma > Lepismatidae > Thermobia > Thermobia domestica. The sequence goes on along the minus strand of NW_027657776.1, from coordinate 2,953 downwards.
TCGACATGGTTGGCAATTGATAATTACAACGTTGGCCCAATTTGCCGTCATTTATTCATGAGTTTTAAGCTTGAACTCCGTATCGTAACTTTACTTCTTTCGCTGGAAACTACGTTTGCAATTAAATTGGTTGGCAAATCTCCGGAAAAATTACCGTTGCAGCATGAGAGAAACGTTGCTAGTTGGTTGATCGACCTTTTCCCACTGTCTGTGTTGCTGTGGATTTTTTATTATTTTTTTTTTTAAGAAAAACATTTTGGTTCCATTGTGAAACGATATTTATCAGGTATCTATGCAGAATTATTGCTCTGTAGATCAATCTCTGAAGGCTACCTTGCAAAGATCTTTCTAAACTACCTTCAACATAAAAGATAAATCTATCTTCTATATATATATATATAAATGAAAGTGACTAAGTTCGTGATATAATAACTCTTGAACCACGAGACCGATCTCGATCAAATTTTTAACATAGATGAGTTTCGGGCCTAGGAGGTGCAACTCAGGGGAGGGGGATATATATGTAAATGATCGAAAATAATCGATATTACTGTCGAATCCATATTTTTCGGAATCGGTGATTTGAACAGTGACACTTCCGATGCCATTTAAATCCAAATGCAGCCCCGCAACTTGGGGGAGGGAGAAGGGGAGGATATATAAAAATTATCGATAATGACCCATATTAGTGTCAAATACAAAGTTTTTGGTGTCGCTGAAATGAACAGTGACACTTCCGATGCCGTTTAAATACAAATCCAGCTCCACAACTTGGAGAAAGTAGAAGAAATGACCTATATTAGTGTTAAATTCATAGTGTTCGGGGTCAACTGAGATGAACAGTGACACTTCCGATGACGTTTAAATCCAAGTTCAGCCTTGCAACTTCGGGAAGGGGAGGAGACGATTTGATCGGAAATGACCTATATCAAAGAGCACTTCAGTAATAGTAGGTGTAAAAAGTGACTGACTAACGGAATTACTATTTTTTCTTATTTTACCCAGCGAAGCGGATAGTTGACAATGGTAATATAATATAAAAATAGTTGCCTTGCTTCACTTTCTTTGACTGTTAGAATTTTACTCATTCAAAATATCAAGCTCTTACTTTAGTGAAATAAGGGGTGGATTCAGATTTAATTGCATATCAATTTCTAAAATTTTGCTTTGCCCTCTGACTTAGACATGACACTTAAGTAAGTTCTTTTTACATCAAAAATAGTGTCTTATAAAGACCATTCAAACAATGTATTACGAGATGCAGTTTGTTACTTACAATTTTTAGTTGCTCCCATGTATCTTCTCTAGCGACGCCACTGACCAGTAATCAAATTTTCTTTATTTAAAATGACAGCTACTCAAAGTAATAGAATAATGGTTTAGTATTTTTCATAAATATCTTTTATCTTTTCATGTATTAAAGCAGCGTTTCTCAACCGCTGTGTCGCGAGATTTTTAATGTCTTCTAAGCTCTCCCACAAAGAAATTATCTTTAGAAAAAAAAAATATCACCAATCGACTTGATTTTACAGTTGCCATCCAACTGGAAAGTTTGCTTTTAACGCTCTGACATTTGTATCTCATAGTCGTTTCAAAATTAAAAAAATATGTATATATATATATATGTATGTTTATGTGTTTGCTCTTTTCCATATAAGAAAAAAATTACAAGCAGGGGTGTCGCGAAAGTTGGAAACGTACTTTGGTGTGCCCAAAGTAAAAAAAGGTTGAAACACTGTATTAAAGAATAAAGGAAAGGAAAGATTTTGAAAGAGAAGAACGGTGAGAAAAGGTTAAGAGAGAGAAAACAAAAACAATGAGAATAAACAATGAGAAGATAATGTATCTCAGAAACGATGCTCCTCGGAATCCCAAGAGATATATTGTCTTGGTGATGCAAAACATTTTTTTACATAAAAGAGTTATAGAAAAAGACAAGAAAAGGGGCTCACATAAGCGAATGTTGTATGTGAGCTTGATTCTTTTGTTGTCTTTCTTACTATAACGTGTAAAATTTATATTTTTTACTGTTCGATAATACTTTTCTTTTAATTTAAGTATCTTTAAATTCTTTCATCCTTTGTGAAGTTAATTTTTATTTATTTATTTATTTATTTATTTATTTTTAGATAAAAGAGGTAAACGTTATTGTATATACAGGATTGCTTATCAAAGAACGAGAGTAGATGCTTCAGTAACCGGTCATATGCAATACAGAATGAGATAGAAATATAGTTGCTATGGTCAATTACGAAATTCTCATACATTTCTTATGTGCTATATAGCATAAACTAATTCTGAAAAATGAAACGAAATGATTAAGTTTTACGTCCCACGTGTATGCTGGCTAGGCTAAAGAAGACGGTGATAATGAGAAATGAATGAAACGGTGGAATGAAGAAAGTGAAAGGAAACGGGAGAACCCCGAGAAAACCCACGCACACGGTGTTTGTCCACCAAAAAAGTTCACTTGGCGCGAGCTGGGATCGTACCAAAGGCCCCATGCACCAGAGGTGAAAGCTCTACCACTGAGCCGCCACGGCCCTGAACTAACTCTGCATTTCTCTGGAGTTAAGTGTACTAAGACGGAAGACGGAGGACTCGTAAATTTTGTACAAGTCTCGTTTCGTCTCGATTTTCAGAAAGGTTTTCTCGTCTCATTTTGTTAATTTAGGTACAAAATTTATGTCCTGAATTTTTTAAAATTAATTTCATCTACAAGTCATCAGAATCCTTCTGCATCACGAGGAGTTTACGAAGGATGTATTATAACAACATTCAAACAACATTGTAATATGCCGCATATAGTTCTGTTTATAAACAACCAACATATGTTTGTAATTATAAGCATCATCTGTGAGTCCTACTACAGTGGCAGACGAAAGGAACACCAGTGAAACCACTAGTGATGTGGCGACCAGTCAGGTCGGTAGCCAGCCCAAAAATTTAGGGG
>NW_027657775.1:0-19977 GCF_964235325.1 Thermobia domestica | reverse complement strand
CACGTCATTCGGGTAGAACAAAGTGAAATTTAAGCAACACACTATTAGGCTTTCCTCGCTCTCATCATCTAGCTGCTGCACGAAGTTGGCAAAGTAAAAAAAAAAAAAAAACCTATTTTATTTCCATCTAAATATAGAAGGAAGCAATATAACATATAATTTACGTAAATTATCTTTTTCTTCTCAATATTTGAACACTTGTTTTCTTATTGAACATTTTCTTCACTAAATTTGTGGGCTGAAATGTAAATTCATACGCTAAAAAGCAAGAGCAAAAAAGAGGAAACGAGCTAAGTAAAATAGTTTCGCTCGCTGAAAATTCGACTTGTAAAGGGGAAAAAAAGACAGACGCAAAACAAGTGAATCAGTGACTATAACGTCTGTACCAAAGAGCTTTTAGTTAGCAACAGAATGTTTGTACCCTAATAAAGCATTTTTTTATTGATCCCTTCTTTGTGCCCTTCCTTGAACTGATAAATAAATAAATAAATAAGTAATTAAACAGTGATATTTTAGGAAGCAGGCTAGCAGACGAGGCACCATTACTTGCATCATAAGACCTTCGAATGTAAACAACACAATATACTTCGACTTTTCTTTTATTATATTTTAATTTACACTCAGCTTTTTCGTTCAAATTTCTATGAGGATATTGAACAGAGTGAATCTTATCTTATTCATATGTTAATCCACATGCATTCTTTCTTTTAAATTTCTGTGGGGCCCCAAGAGAGTAAAACGTTTGTATTATTATTTTTCACTTACATTCAGGCTTTTCCTTTAAATTTCTTTGGGGCTTCTCAAGAGCGTAAAACGTTTACTTTATCAACTTTTCATCTACTTTGAGCTTTTTCTTTAAATTTCTTTTGGGGCCCCCAAGATAATGAAACTGCTATTTTATTTATTTCTAATCTACATTCAGTTTCTTCTTTAAATTTCTTCTCAGGTCCCCAAGACAGTGAGGCCCTAAGCTATAGCTTGTTTAGCTTACACGAAAATCCGGCACTAATTAGTTTTATTATACAGATATTTCTGTTGTTTCTTCTGTTATTTGGTGCAATATTGATTGACAATTAATTGCGTTTACTTTTAGGGAAGATGTGGATTGTAAACCTTGACGACCCTTGTACGGCTCATGTGAACAAGGTTCTTTAGTAATTACTGTATTTTCTACCTACTGTTCAGGGCCCCCACAAAGTGGGACCCGGGGCGGGGACACCGCTCACCCCGCCCTTACGCCGCCCCTGCTATTACTAGTTAATACTGTTCCTATTTCTTATTACACATTTTATGTAATACATTTTTATTCCTATATAGTAATTCGGGGAGAAGTGACCATAGGGGTGAAGTGAATAGAGTTAAGATAAATATGTGACAACACAGCATGATCGGTGCTGACCTTGCAAAGCCCCTGTGTGTCCAGTATTGTCCGAGACGGTATTTTGAACACGACCTCTGGTTGGTTTGCCTGTTTGCTTTTTAAGCATTTTTGCAACAATAGCTTCTGTACCTTTACATCATGTAAGTATTCTTCGTTAGCTGTATACTCATTATATACCAGTCTATAACTTGTTATTTACATTATGTCGAGGACGCTTCTTCTCACCACTTCACCACATATGCATATTCACTTCACCCCCACGTGTGGGTGAAGTGAATAAAATGTGCACGTTATTTCAGACATGATATGAATCATACTTGTATTTTCAGAATGCAGAAGGTCTGCCCTATTCATATATAATTGTCAACAGCCGTGCTGCCATTTCTGTGTAAGATTTTTTCACTTTTATGGTTACTATGTTTACTTCCCCCCGAATTACTCTATCTGGTCAGCATTTGAAGTAGATACATTAAAACTTACCTGGCTTCTGCCTACAACATTACATGGTGTAAAAGACGGCAAAATATAAATCAATTATAAATGATATAAAGAGTTATATTATTATACCTAAAAATTTATAAAATGACGTTTCTGGAAACTTTTGGGTATCGAAACTGGTTACGTCTTGCTTTGACATTGGCAAAATCATTAATAATGTCATCAAAATCAAGTTTAACAGTCAAGTCATTTTCGATGGCTAAAACAGCTAGACGAACCAGTCTCTTCTGAGAAGAGTAGATCTCAAATAGTTTTTGATTCTTGATGGTATGGAAAATGATCTTTCAGCCGCACAGTTAGTTGCTAGTGTACATAAAAACACTTTAAGGCAAATATTTATCTTAAGATAAAAGTCCTGAAGATTTTTCGATATCAGAAATCGGTTAAATTGCGCTAGTGACATTTCTTCATCACTTCTCAACGTGTCTTGAGCTAAAGGGCCTTTTAAATGAAGGCACGCAACAACAAACGAAGATTACTCGAAGTCAGCTGCATACACTTCCCGCAGAGAAGTCGCTGCTGTGGTGATTTCTTCGGCACTCAAGTTGCATAGATTTGTTAAGAATGAAAATCTGCTGAGAAATTCATTGTAGACCGCAATTCCCTTGTTCAGTTCGGAAAAAAGCTTGGCAATGGCCACAACCAGGCCCGTAGCCAGGGAGGGGCTAGAGCGGGCAGTGCCCGCTCTAAAATATTTTTTGCCCGCTCTAAAGTATTTTTTCCGCTCTAAAAAGGACGTTGTCCAGAAGTTTCAAATTGTTTCAGCAAATCCCAAATAGGAAAATCTTGTGATTTTATTTACTAAATAAAATTGAACTTAGCGAGCATTTACTACTACTAACAAATGAAATTGAACATGGCGTATATTTCTACGAAAAACAACAGTTATTCTTATTGCTAGATATACTCAATAGTCCCCCATGTATTATTTTTCCTCATTCCAAGAGTTTGAAGAATCACAACCACGACAATCATTCAAGGCGTTGGAAAAGATGTCCTTCCAAAGAATACCCATATGGAAATTGACCCGAAAACAAGCTATGTTACATGAATGTGAGTGCCTGGCTTGTGCATGTGTAACATTGCAGGTAAAAAAAAAAACATTTATTTTTTCGACTTGACAGTACATGTCCCACGTGTGCCTGTAATTAACGTGTAAAACATGCAACATGTCCATGTTCCTTACAGTGCAAGGAAAACGCATTTCTCATATGAAACTGGTACCGAAACTGTGATGTCTGGAGAAAACGTACATGTGCCTCTAGAATAGTCAGACACAAAAAAAATAGCGGGGAATTCGGAAGTTTTTTTATTGTAAAATCGGCAACAATGCTTCTTTTCACGTGATTTGAGTCTTTGCGGGGAACACCCACGAAAATAAATGAATGATTGTAAAATGTTTCTAAATAGCAGTTTGCATCGGCTCACTTTGTGTTTTCTGAGTGGCCCCGAAACATTTGTTTCACGATTTGTTTACAAATATACGGAATGAAGAGAACGTTAATTCCTTATATGCACTCAGAGAGAGAGAAAAAAATCAAGACGGCAGCAAAACACCGAAATTATTACTTTAAAAAGATTTTGTCACACACCATTATAATTGCGCGCAGTAATAAGCAGCAGAGTGCTTAGCGAATTTTCAGAAGGAAACAAAAACAGTAGAAAATGTGCTACAGGCAAATGTACCTCGCCAGACATTTCCAGTTACTCTACTGACTATTATAACGCCATAAATATGAAGCAGGCATCCATCAAGTTATTTTTGGTGCAAAAGTTATCGAAAATGAAATTAATTCAGGAGCAGGGTCATCTGTATCAACATTTGTAGAAGGTTAAGAAGAAACTAAACGTGAAACATCTGATTTCCAATATGTTGGTGTTGATTTCCACCATATATCAGACCTTGGCGATACAAAACCCGCTCAGCCGCGTCTTAAAAATTTTCCAGGTTCCAGCATTTCCGGTTCAATTCGACGATTACGTCCAATATGGTACAAACCGTGAGATTGGCTCAAGTGTTCCGTTATGTTAGATGCTGCCTTTTGCTTCCCATGCCGGATATATCCGTCAAGAAACAGTGATCCCTCATTTGTGCAGAATGGTTTCAGAGACTGGAAGCATGCATCCGAGAAAAATAAGGGATTTTCTCCTCACGCCGATTCTGAAACTCATGGGCACGCAATGTCTTGCTACTTGGAGCAACGGAAATGTGAGGACTCGGGCAAAACGGTCGTGAAGAAGGTGTGTAGTGATGTAATTATGAATAATAGGTACTATGTGAAAAGTGTGATGGAAGTTATTCAATTCTTGGCTGTGAATCAGTTGTCCTTTAGGGGAGATTCTGGGTGAGAGCAACTCGGAAAACAATCAAGTGGTTTGTTCTTAAATTTGTTTCAATTCAGTATTTGTAAAGATCCGAAATTAGCAGAAATTGTCAAAACTATCTCTGCCAATGCAACATACACTAGTCCGGATATTCAGAATGAGATAATTCATTTCATGGCAGAATCTGATAAGAGGAAAATAGTAAATGAAGCAAAGAAAAGTACATTTTGCTCATTACTTGCAGATGTAACGAGAGACAAGCAACGAATCGAAGATTTGCCTGTCGCAATTAGGTACCTTGTGAATTTTAAAGAGCAAGAAAGATGCGTAGCTATACTGAAGTTGGACAAACAAGACGCTGCCAGCATTAAGAACGCCATTTTAGATTGTTTAAGAAAAGTAGAATTCAAAACCGACACGAGAATAGCACAGTGCTACGATGGAGCCCATGCCATGAGTGGCCAGAAAAATGGAGTGCAAGCTCTTTTGTCTGAGGATTAGAAGAGGAACATTTTGTTTGTTCACTGTTTCAATCACCAATTACATTTAGTTATTTGTAGAGCCATTGACACAATTCCTGAAAAGAAAGAGTTCTTTGATATTTGTCAACAACTATATTACTTTTTTCAGAAAAGGACGCGTTACAGCAGATTACGCAGGAAGCAATTTAAAGCGATAGTTGGAAAACGTTGGACTGGACATCTTGACACAGTGACTGTAATTCGTGACGACAGGTTTTACATATCTAAGTGCACTGATGGCAATTCGAACTTCCCGTGAAGAACACGCCTCAATGAATGTTGAAGCTACCGGTTTACTACATCAGATCTCCACTAAGACTTTGTTTTCTTACTGAGATCATATTCAGGGTTCTTGGATATCTATAACCGACAAACGCACTGCTACAAAGAAGAGATTTGGACATTGATGCCGCTGTGAAGTTAATAGGATCGGTAACGGAACAGCTCAGGTTTTGCCGGCAAGACGAAGGAATATTTGAAAATATCCTTCACGATGCAATAAAGGCATATACCTTAAACACTTCGATTCAGCAACCATTGAAACGCAAATGCACACTCCCCAGTCGCTTAGCTGATTCGGTTGTTGATTTGGAAGGCATAAATTTGGAGAACGGAAAGGAAGATGAGAAGGAGCTGAAAAGGTTATTCTGCGAAGTTCTCGATATCTCCGTCGAAGAAATTCGGAGCAGATTCAGTGAGACAGGGACAGCTGTGATTGCTGTCATTCACCACTTGCTGAGCGAGAAAAGAAGTGAAGAAAATTTGAAACCTCTGTGTGATGTTGTAAAGTACAAATACCTGCATTGCAAAGTGCTTCAGAATTTGAAGCAGGAAATAGATCTAGCAAATCGACTGATCAACAAGACTTCATCTCTGGAAGAGCTCACAAAACAAATTGGAAGATATGGCGAGGCTTTTCCGGGCCTAAAGATGCTTACAGAAGTTGCTCTAATTATTCCGTCTTCTACGTCCACAGTCAAAAACTGCTTCTCAAATCTGACAGCTTTCCTTCAACCTCAACGTTTGTCTATGGGACATGAAAAAATCGGACCTCGTTCTCCTGGCTTACAACAAAGATATTCTGCGTGCACTAGATCTAGACCAGCTTGTAATTGTATTTGCAAAGTGCTCACGTAAACTCCTTTTGATGTAATTACTTACATAAGGACTGTTAAAATTATTTATTTTACTTATGTCAGGGTTGTTTCTTAATGTTTATACATAAAAATATTCCATAATCTACTTGTAATAAAAGTATTATAGTTCCAAAATACTATAATTTAGATAACAGTTAATAAATGTTCCTAAAATAAATTATTTTTTTACTTTTAGTACTACTTAGTGTATTAAAATATATATTGAATTATATACCATCATTAATTTAACAAAAAAAAAAAAAATAATAATGATGATATTTGATAGTCGTGGATTTGGTACTGTAATATTTATCAGCATAATAAAGTGTTTCAACTTTCTTATAGATCCGTAAATAATAAATAAGCGCCTCAAGGAACAAAAACTATATAGCTATATAGTATATTTAAACTGTCTCTCTTTCTCTCTCTCTCTCTCTCTCTCTCTCTCTCTCTCTCTCTCTCTATATATATATATATATATATATATATATATATATATATATATATATATATATATATATATATATATATTATAGTTTTATGTATATATATACATAAAACTATATATTAGAGAAAGAGTTTTTGTTTTTCTTGAGGTCCCTGCCATTGCCCCCTCAGTATTCATCATTGCCCGCCCTAAGCAATCAGGCTGGCTACGGGCCTGACCACAACAAAGGTTTCTTGAAGACGATAGTTTGGGTTTTCTATCTCCTTTTCCTCTTCTGATTCAGATGATTCTGATTCTTCAAAGAATTTCTTCCTTTTTCTTAATCTTTTAGGCCAGTTTTGTATACATTCATCATCAGTTTCAAGAACTCAACTGATAATATGGTTATTGACTTTCACAAGTCAGATGAGTTGTTAATGGATTTTATTGTAATTTAAAGTCGTGTATGTTGTTTGTTAATCTTTAGCAAATAAAATTCAACATTTCAAACATTTACTGTAACTCACTTAATCCTACAAACAAATACGGCGTTTAAAATTTACAATTAAAATTTACAATGTGTGTTATAGGTTAAAAGTTCAAAATCTAGCCATTTTTTTTTTTTTTTTTTTTTTTTTTTTTTTTTGCGTAGAAAGGCTTACTTCTGAAGGCAATCTAGCCTATTTTCTACAGAAAATGTTGACAACACTGAATATACGTTTCCGTTCATCCACAAATGTAATGAGAGATGTATACATACTCACAACTGTGGCTACAGTCATATTATGAGATTGTGTCTTTTCACTCACAGATTTAGATCTACTGAGAATGTCTGCCCATAAGGCTGCAATAAACAAAGTTTCAGGAGAAACAAGTTTTCTTAAAAGCCCTTTAGCTTTGGTATTTGTTTTTTGATTTTCATCTTGGCGGAGAATCATACACTTGATAGCCTTTGCAATTGCCTCAAAATCTCTGTTGAAGCTTTTGCATGCATTTTCCCCGGCGGACCATCTTGTTATGTTCAGTCATTTGATAGAAATATTCTTATCATCATGCTTGAAAAATGATTCTAAAATATTCCATCGATGTGCCGAGGAAGGAAAAACATTATAGAATTTTTGTAACAAGTTAAAAAATGCTCTGGAGATCATTTTGGCGCTCCAAAGCCAATTTGTGAAAGTACGAGTGTCGAGCTGCCTACTGCCACCCTTTTCAGCAGATCCACCGACAACTGATCAAACCACCGTAATAATAAATTGATTTATGACAATATTTGCTTAGACTAATCTGCTGCAATATTATCGTAGTCACGGCCATTAAAAAAATGTTTTTTGCTTATTTTATTGAGTCGGTGAAATATGTATTTTCAATAGCTTTGTCGTTTTTTATTTTTTTTTAAATTGCCACCCTGGTCTCGGACCCATGTGGCCCATGCCTAAATCTGGTTCTGAGTGTAACATACAAATGCCAAATACAAGCCAAATGGCCAATCTCACAAATTAAGTATCGTGAAGACGCTGGTGAAAGAAGTCTTAAAGCTAGTGATAAAGCGAGCGTAGCGAGGAGAAAAAATTAGCATTGCTCTGAAGTTTGTAATATAATAAGTTGATTGCTATATTTTAGTATTAAAGCGAGGGATTTTGGGGGGCCCCCAGAGCCTGGGCTCTATTGTCTTCGCTCCTGATTAGAAGCACTTCTAACCTTACAGAATATTGATATCACCTCTAAATTTGGGAAAATCGGGTGTCTCTAAACTTAACTAGCAGAAATCTAATATTCATTCTGTATGGGTTTGTATTAAAACTACTCAAATGAAAAAAGGTCGTTTAGTTTGTGATAATCAGCATGAGACTCAATTGCTTTTTGCATCTTTTGATTTGCTTTGCGATTTGCTAAAACTTGAGAATTTCACTTTGGAATAAGGCCCTATGACACTCTTATTTCCCTCCCGTCGCTCGTAAATTTCGATACAAGTCTCGATATTTGCTGGCGATATTTGGACACCCTGATCAGTTTTATTTACATCGTTCTGACAAAAGACGCGCGATCGTCCGAAATAGGTATGTACATTTAAAGGTGTTTTGTTGTGTTTTTGAACCACAGTTTTTTGGTGTGTTATTTTTAATTCCTGTAGATTGGTAAAATGTCAACACAATATAAAAGTATTGCAGATTTTTTGTACAGAGCCATACATAAAATTATTGCATATATACTTGGCTTTTAGTAAATCTACCCTCTATATCTTATTCATTTTTGGAGTGGAGACTTGCTTTCTTCATTGCAGTTCATGGATATTATTTAGTTTCTCCTCCAAATCATTTGGTGGTGACCACGGACGCCCGAAGAAAAGTTTCTACGGAGGGCATCGGGATGGTTCTAAAACACAGGTCCCCCGATATAGGTTAGTAGCTAGGTTGGTTCCTTTATGTACCAGTTTAATAATTAATTCATATAGTGTTGCCGAGCGAGCGTAAGCGAGTGAAGGCGGGTTAGAGCCCCGCAGGGCTCGTTGTTTTCTGTTCTTATTATAGCTAAATGGAAAGGGGAACCTGTGTACTAGAACCTTGCCGAGGGAATCTTCCTGATTGCTGTATTACGTTTGGTATTTTTTATTTTTAGAAAATGCTAAGAAATTTAAATCATTTTCGAGGTTCACTCGAGCAGACGGCTCTACCAAAATCAAGGGTTAAGTTCCAAAGTTGGGCGTCCGTTTCCAGCAAAAATTTTAAAATTTACAGGAAAGATATGGATAATTTGATCGTTTGTGCGCTTGATAATATATGAGAGTCTCGAAAAATATGTTTATTTGTTATATATATAAGCGGCTATAAACATGGGACTATACAGCGAGCGGAGGGAACTACTTGGCGCAAGGTAACCGAACAGTTGCATTGTGGGAAAGAAACTATCATTTATGCTATCAACATGGCGAATGTACAAGGGCAATGAACTAACAGTTTTAACATTTGTGAAGCAATACGTTGATAACGAGCAAAATCTTTTAAAAGTTTGTGAAAAGCACGGATTAGTAAATCTTATAACAAATTGCAGAAAGTGTGCAAAGGAGATAACAGCGAAAAAACGTGGCGAAAGCGGACGCCCAACTTCGGAATAAATGCCAAAAACAAAATTTATAGGTAAAATACGATGTCAAACACTTTTCGTAAAAGAATAGGAATGTCAATGTAAGTAATTTCAGTCAATGGATATCATATTGAAATATATTTTGAATGGTAATGAACGTATTGTAAGTGTAACTATTTACTGAAACGGAAGGCGGAAGAGTACAAGGGCGCAAAAAGGTGGAAATAAACGGCTGGAATATTCTGTTCGTGTCAGCAACGGACGTTTGCGATGTATGTAATGCAATATACGATTCTATTACAAAGAATTGTGCAATAAAGAGCGTAATATTATCGTCGTTTATGCATTAGCTCCTCATTTAGTACATGTTGTGCAAGAAGAAACCAGAAAATGCAATAGATGTGACGATTTGGTAGAGCTGTGTGCTCGAGTAATGCCCATTTTCGTTAGCGGAAAGGGGAGGGGCGGTTCTGCCTCCCTTTCTGGCGCATATAGTGTGGACGTATGGCATAAAAACTGCAGTGCATAAAACGAACCAACTTGTGCTAGATGACCGCTTAAAAGGACGAATGATGTCTAACCGAGTTAGGGTAGGAGCGCAGTAGGGAGATCCGAGTGTCAACGAGGAGAAGCATTGCATTATATGAGTTATAAACTGTTTTTTCACTGTCCTCGTTTATACATATACCCACCGCCGCTGACGCGCCTAGTCCTATGGATGCACCCTCTTGTTGCCGCTCAGGGTCCCCTGCTGTGCTTCTGCCCTGACTCGGTTACCTGGTATTCGTGATTTTTAGTGGCCACCTGGCACAAGGTGGATCTGTTTTTATGCCACATGTCCATACTGTATTTAACCCTTTCACAGAGGAAGTCGACAGAAAGAAAATTTCCTTAACATGCGAATGTCGACTATAGTCGACGTGTTATAATTTGTTTGTCCGTATCTTGGCTTTGTCAAGAGTAGTCGCCAAAGTTGTACCGTTCAATTTTTTGTGCTCTATTGTTTTCGATAAACAATAGAAATCACACAGAAAACCTTTGGTGACTACAATCGACAAAACAAAGATACAGACAAATTTTAACACGTCGACTATAATCGACTTTCGCAGGTTAGGGAAATTTTCCTTCCGTCGCCTTCCACAGTGAAAGGGTTAAACAAATAATCGGTACGAAGTGTGCCAGGGCCACAACCTATTATTTTGGGAGAGAAACTAAGTAATATTCGTTTTTCTTGTGGTCCGGCGGTACAGCATGTAAGTGGATATTTTCGATCCACTTACTTGTAATAAATTAACTGTAAAAATATCTGGTTTAAATATAGATATATATAATCTAATAGTTTTTAAGTTCATTAAAATTCCAGGCCTGGATAATTATTTAGGTGCTTATATATTTATATAGTTTATAATGTTTATATAATTTGTATAACTTATCTGTATATAATTTGTATCATATTTATCATATTTTTTTTTTATATAGCATTAGAGAGATTGCCTTTAAAGATTTTCTGCTTAGATAGATACACTGTTGCATTTGCTTCTATAGTCTTAGGATCGGATACGTGCTTGTTAACTGTTAGAACTTCATGGGGGGAGGTTGGTAGCGTCGGTTTTTTCAAATTTTCAACGAACTTTCTTTATTTTAGCTAGAGATCTTTTCGTTTTTGGATGCTGCCACGTGTGAGCCGAATCGTATATGTACCGAGCTGTTTCGCTTGGTAGGCGTTCTTCTGACACTCTGGACCACATGGTTACGTTCGACCGACGGTCCTAATGTCTGTTGCAGGGGCGGATCCAGGACGGACTTCTGGGGGGGGGGGGCGGTCGGCGGTAATACTGCTACTTTTAAGAGCTCCAAACTTGTTATGGATGGGTTTATTTATATATAAAATAAGAAAGTTTCCTCTTGGGGGGGGGGGGGCGATCGCCCCCCTTTGGATCCGCCCCTGGTCTGTTGGATCAACCAATTTTTTTTAGCTATACTGTTTAAGGCTGGCAGGTTAGGATTGTCTCTCGGAACGACCAAGAATAGGGAGTAGGTTTTTTCTTTCGCAAATAACTTAAGAATAGTTTTCTAAGGAGAATTCTTTTTTGTTTTGTTTAATAGGTTAAATTTTAATCACGACGAGTACGTGGGGATATCTATTAAATAGGTTTTTGTATTTTGAGATACGTTTTAATCTCTTGGATAGGTCTATTTAAGAATTCTAATTTCTAGCTCAAATGGTTTTGGGTTCGAGTCCCCTCTGGAATGAGAACTTTGTTTCTCAAGTTAAAGTTTATTGTTTTCCTTTTTGATTCCCTGATCCTAATCCTGTGTTAGTGATTATCTCTTGAAAAAGAGATAAGTTTCTGGTCTTTTAGAGCGAGACCTTATTTAGGGCAAGGCCTAGTTTTTGGTGGCCAGTTTATTGTCTCGAAGAGAGAGACTTGGTTAGGGCAAGGTCCACAGCACGGGCCAGTTTATAGTCTCATGAAAGAGACTTATTTCTTACCTTAACTTAACCTTTCACCTTGTATTATTATTTAGCCAGGGTTTCCTTTTCGCAGGTTCTCTAGAGTTCTGGAGACCTGTGTAGATAGGCCAAGTATTTTCTTTGATTCAAGGAATTGCTTTTAAAGTTAAGGCAGAGTGGAGCTGTTCCGTTAGAGAGGGCAGAGAAACTTATGCCACAGGACCCTTATAAATTAGAGCATGAACTAGCATGTATTCGTATCTAAGTAGGGAGTGATGGGTTCCGAGTTCGATCCCTCACGGGTAAAGTTTCCCGAGTCCTGAGAGAGAACTCTTTTGCTGCTTCTCGTAGAGAAATTTTAATTCTTGCTCATATCTAGTCTACGAATAAAATATTAAAAAAGCCTAAGTAATGTTTCGTTCTTTAAAACAAAAATTTCCCTGTGCCCGGATTGCAATAAGAATAATATTAATCATACCCTAGACAATTAAGTTTTTTGAGAGGAGCCAGTGAAGAAGGATTGGCTTGATTTAATCCTTTATTCTGTTTTTTTATCTATGTAGTATATTGTTCTTACAGTTCAGTTTGAAGAAGAGTGTGAGATATAAAGAGTACTATTTTTTTAATACTACAAGCAGTAATGCCTTAAAAACACCAATGCTATTTGAGTGACCCTTCCGCAGGAGCGCAAAGTGTGAACCTGTGGTAAGCAGGCGCGTCAGCGATAGTAGTATTCACATATACGAGGATATCGCAAAACACTATATGGCATATAGATTCTTTTATTACATGTTTGATTATGTACTGTATGCCATTTTTGAACGTTATAGGTAATATCCCGACGTGCTATTTTATTTTATGATGGATATATTTATATTCTTGAAATGTGAACCTCTCTTAACGAAAAATACACTATTACTGCTTTAGACAAATTTCTTAATGGGGAGTAGCATCAATAGGTGCAGATTTACGTTAGGTGGGCATTAAGAGTCACGGATTGTATCTAATTGAGTCAGGATGAATCCGAGCTGTAACAAGGGAATGCGTCCGGAATCTAACACTGTTTGGTTCGTGATTTTTCTATAGTTGTTTCAATAGTGTTCATTCAATAGTAATACCTTTGAACGTGTATTTTTACCCATAACAAGCAAGTTTCCCTAAGGTGAATCTGCACCTGGTAATGTACTTCCTTTCTTAAGAAATACTTTCTAAGGTACTAAGAGTGAATTTTCTGATTAAAAAACGGAACTTGCATTGAATTTAAGTATGCGGACCTGAAGTAGGACCTCCGTGTTATATTGCTGTAAGCGAACTGCGCATGCGCGGATACATGTCATGTAGTAAAACGTAATAAGGACATCTAACTGAGTTCAGGTACATATATATATGGTGCCTTCCATTTCAACTCAGGCAAAAAAATATAAAATTGTACCATCACCATCTCAGATATTGTTGAAACTTTTTTTATAGCAACTAGACATGTTTTTAAGAGACCCTTTTTTTTGTCGAAAAAAAAAATTCCCACCAAGTAATGGGCCATCAAAGACGGGTAGTACAATTTATAAATTGTAGAAGACATGGAAAATGGTCAACTTCGGAGCCTCACCATTCGGCTATGAAGACAGGTAGAGTTATAATTCTTGTTGTGGTATGTACATAGGGATATAAATAAACTATATTTTATTATAGTTTGGTTTGCGCATGCGTATCTTTTTGTACATAAATTAACAAATGAACGTCAATTTATCTGAAAAGTCGAAGTTTGCGAATTTTTTTCGAGCACTTCCGGTTCGAATTTTAAAATTCTCTTTTCACGGTTGGTAAGACCTAGTTACCCGCTTTCCGTAAAAAAAAAAAAAAAAAAAAAAAAAAAAATGTATCGCTTCTGTGTGCAACCGTTTTGTCGCAAAAAATTCGAGAAATTGTAAAATTTTCAAAAATCGCCATTTTTGGGCACTATTTTCTTGAAAACACCATCTTTTAAAATTCTGAAATTTTGTCAGATGGTTCAACTTTACATGAATAATAAACACACCAAATACCATTCTCGACCAATGCTTCATGAATTAACTGCAGCCTTTTTAGTGATGAGCGCAAGAGTCTTGCATGCAAGACCAAGACCAAGACCAGGAATACCGATGCAAGAGTCTTGCACAAGTACTGATTCTACTTGAATTTTTTGGCTTCAGTAGAACTGCCACTGGAGTGAATGTGTTCCCAGTAGTTTTATGCAATCCGTGTGAGTCGATCTGCCCCTGTAGCATATAGCACAGTATATCGTTTCCTGAATTGGTTGTTCGCGTTTTCTGTAGATATTGCTCGTTTTCAAGCCACACAGGTGTCATCTTGCGCCATGTAAGCTATTTTGATGGACAAACATCGTGTGCGTGGGTTTTGTCAGGTTTTCTCTGTTTCGTCCTACTTTCCTCATTCCACCATTTCAGTCATTTTTCATCATTACCGTCTCCCTTAGCCTTGGTACATAACTGTAGGACGTTAAACTAGATACTTCATTTCATTTCAAAGCATACTAGTGGTGTTCTTCTTCCAAAACTGAAGAGAGATGTAGTATTGAACATCTGTAATTCCGTACACCATAGGTGCTGACATGGATATGGCCTTGGCTCCGAGACTCGAGCATCCGTTGGAATGCTCATAAAATTAATATCGAAATAACATTTTCATGACATTGACAAAAACTTAGTGCATCTGATTGCAAGTTTGATTTCATGGGCGGATGCTTATACGTTGAATAATTGTTTATCAATATAACTTTTAGCCTTGCTAGATATACAACACATCGAGGATTGAGCGATATAACATTACACTGCAGCAATAAATCTATATTGTAAAACTGAAAGTTTGTGACTCCTAATCTCTTGAACCACCGGCTCGAGATCGATCAAATTTTCAACATAGATCAGGTTTAGGCCTAGAACGTTATTTGTCAGTTCACTTTGAAGGAGCAACGTATGGGAGGAGGAGGAGGGGGAGGTATACAAAAATCAAAATAAATGAAAATAAAAGTGACTAAGTTTCTGACTTAATAATCCTTGAACTACCATACCGATCTTAATCAAATTTTTAACATATATGAGGTTTGGAACTGTAAAGAACCTAGGGGAAGAGAAGGAGAGGGGGATATATATATATATATATAATTAAATAAAACTTAATAACTCTTGAAACACCCGACCGATCTCGATCAAATTTTCAACATAGATGAAGCTCAGGCCTGGCACGATTTTTATCATTTTACATTACCTTGCAACATAGGGAATGGGGAGGAGGGAGATATATGTAAAAAATAAAAGTATAAGTGACTGTCTTTGTGACTTCATCACTCTTGAACCAGCCAATCGATCTTAATAAAATTTTCAACATACTTCATACAACGAACTTTGGGTGTTTTCTGTCGTATCACTTTGACGGTAGAACTTAGGGTGGAGGAGGGGAGGCAGAGTGTACAAAAATAAGTAAAAGTTAATAACTCTTGTACCACCCAACTGACCTCGATCACATTTTCAACATAGATGAGGTTCGGACCTGCGATGGTTTCTGTCATATCACTTTGACGGTGTAACTTAGGGGACAGGGAGAGAAGAGATATTTAAAAATGATCGAAAATGACTGACAGAGTGGAGTCTATAGTTTTGGGAGTCGCTGAGATAACCAATGACACTTCCGAATCAAAATCCAGCCCCGTAGCTTGGAGGCGGGAGGGGAGATATCTAAAAATAATCGAAAATTAATGTTAGTGTCGAATTCGTAGTTTTTGGGGTCTCTAAGATGAACAGTGACGTTTCTGATGCCGTTTAAACCCAAATTCAGTCCCGCTTGGGGAGAAGGAGGGGAGAGAAATATAAAAATAATCGAAAATGACCGACATCAGAAAGCGCTTTAGTAATAATAAAAAGTGACTGATTAACGAAACATATTATTATTATTATTTTAATTTAACCCAACGAAGTGGGTAATTGATGCTAGTAATCCATATTCACAAATCAGACTGATTTTGTATAGTTATTTTAAATAACTACTAGTTTGATATTGTTATTTTGTATTTCTAATATAGGTCAAAAGTATTTATACAAATTGAGTTTATAGAAATACATAGACAGTTGAGTCTTTTATAGTTTTCACTCAATTTATTCTAAAATATTAAGTTTCGATTATAATAATTATTTTAATTTTTCTCTCTTTTTTGGTCGATATGCTAAACATATCATCATAATTATCATCAAATCTATTCTGCCATTATTGGCAGGTTGTTTGCTGCAACTGAGAAACCTCGATGTACGATGGTTCTCAGCTAGTCTCTTTGTCTTAATGTAGAAATTTTCTGTTTTAATACCTTCCTTCAACTACAATCTCCTTTGCTCCCTCTCTCTCTTTCCTTTCACCATACCCTCTAGCACGTCCTTCACAGCCAATATCGCAACCAGTTCCTCTTTCCCCTCTTATCAATATCTCCAATTCTTCTTTTTTCTCCTACTGCTAATATTTCTAACACCTTCTCATTCGTTTTCCGTTCAACACAGCTAACTCTCTCCTTTTTTCTCCATACCCAGGTTTTGAAAGTCTGTAATTTTTTTCCAGCGCTTTTGCGTAATGTCCATGATTTTGCCCCATTGGAATCAGTAAAACAAAATCTCAATATTTAATTATAAGTTTGTTAATATATATAAGTTGTTGTTATTATACAGTACAAAGATTAGCTAATGGTGGTTGAAAAGAAAAATCTGACGTCTTTAGAGTGTAAAAATAATTTTGCAGTTCATGGTATTTCAATAATCTGTACCGTTTTGACTTTCTTTTATTAGTCTCAGGGGTAGCATCCCCAGTTTGGGAACCAGTGGAGTGTTGGATCTGTTAAAAAATATAAGATTAAGAAACGTCGTGATTAATCTTATAAGTAGCGAAGCGTGGGCACACAATAAAAAAATAAAGGTCATCATATATGTTGTACACTATTATCATACACGAAGATAAATTGTTACATTTACAAGCATACATTGTATTTCCGTTACTATTGGAGCATTGTAGAATTTATTATCCCTTATATCCAGAGTAAAATTTACCTATGAAAAGAATAAGATTTCTTAAAAGCAAGACTTGCAAGACCAAGACTGCGTGCATTTGCTCATCACTAAGCCTTTTAAAGTTAGTGAAGTTTCGTTAACTTTGATGTCACAGTTAGCAACACTGGGAACAATAAAAGTGCAATGATTTGATAATGTTTGTGGTTCACATACTTTAAATGAAGAATAAAAAGTTTCTTGACTAGTTTTTTATTATTTTGATCAAAAAGGCGTTCTGGAATAGTAAAATGAACCTCCACCTACTCCTCCGTTTTCTTAAACCGAAATAATCATTTACTTAAAATAATCTTCGGAAACAAAATTTCACTTTTTTTTTTTTTTATGGACCAATTATTTGCTTGGTTGGTGAATTCTTCTCTAATAGCATGTGACCGTGCAGGTGCTCCAATAGGTGTTGGTTCACTCACAACTCGTCCAGGAGTGGATCTAGGGGGACGATTGCCCCCCTCCTTCCAGAAGAAGAAACTTTCTTATTTTATATATAAATAAAACCCATCGCCGAGTTTAGAGCTCTTAAACGTAGCTCTAAGTAGCAGTACTACAACCCGCTTCCCCCCAGAAGTCCGTCCTGGATTTGCCCCTGCGTAGCACATTGTCGATAGTCACAAAACACTTATTTTCACTTCTCTTATGCTCTTCTGGAAACTTGTACCCTGCTGAAGGTCCATGTGGAAGCATAAACAGCACTTCAACTTCACGTAATTCATAATTTATTCATAATATTTCTGCTACGCACCACTGGTTATCTTACATATATGTATGTAAGATGTAAGGTAAAAAAAAAAGAAAAATATATAAAACAAAATATATTCTCGCTATCTTATCTTTAACTATTTATCGGTATCGCTTTATGTCTATATTAAACCATATTCCCAATCGATATTCTCTATCACACCACTCTTACGAGTCTGCCTTTTTTACCTTACAACAAAAAGGAAAAAAAAAAAGAAATTCCAAAAGAAATAATTCGTCCGCTCGCTGTTGTCTAGGTAACACGTTCAAAAATACGATTGAGTTAAAAATAACAAGTCAAAAGATTTACGGAGAATAACTAGATTTATTAGCTTAATGTTTCTCTAATTAAGGTAAGGTGTGTTGACTAGAAAACCGAGATTCAAAGGACGTTACTTCGCCCTTGCAAATTTAATCTTTAATATTTTGCTCGGCTTCCCAAAAACTCATCATGAGAGTTCAAGGAGCACAAACTCTAGTTTAAATAACACTAAACATAAAAGTAAAAGACTTCTCTAATAATTCTTTGGGAACTGCGGTAATATGGAAACTAGTACTCTCTCTACTCTAGGTCCATATTCCTTAATTTCAAAGACTGCTTAACTTCACTTGATAACAGTCCCGCCTAAACCTGGTTTGGACTCTCAATACTCTGAGAAATCCAGAAAAGGAAAACTAGCTAAAATCTTAAGGATAGGTAACTTAGGGAATTAGGAGAAGCAGCCGTCACTCATGGCCCAGCTATATTACGTCTTCCATTCAAGACTAACGTCTTCCATTCAAGACTCTAGGTTAAAAGGTGAACACACACTCTAATACTTTCAAACACGAAAGTCGCAGTGTGAAAACAAAAAACACCAGCCAAGCCTCACTATTGCCTGACTGTACGGGGAAACGAAACCAAATCGCAACTTGGATTCTATTTTTTGGGAAAAACCTCCAGCACCTGGAGAGTTTCAAAACCTAGGTGCCCTGGGTTCACTCTCCCTAGGGTCACCCCAAGAGCAAATTACTTTTCACTCCTTCTAACCAGTAACTAGAGCCCAGTTTGGTCATTACTCTGACGTAGAGCTCAAAAATCCTACTTCATTCTTTAATTCCTATTCCTAACTCTGGAATTCACCTAAGTTACGGCCAGAGACCACTTTCTCTAGCGGGACTGGAAGCCACGGACTAACATATCCACTGGACAACCAGTAACTAATCTAAAGGACAAACTCCCAGGAAAAAGCTCTCTTGCTAATTCCCTTCGGACTGAACAGCCACCAGCATAGCCCTCTACTCTACAGGCCTCCTTAGCTGAAACAGCGAAAGCCATTAAAAAATCCGCCTTTTTATATGTTTTGCCGGGGACAGAAAAAATGAAGAAAAAATTTAAGTATTAACGGTTCTACAAACTTCTACAGCAGTGGAAAATTACTGGAAAGTATGAAAGAAAAGTGAAATCTTCAAAAAACTAGCCTCTCTACCAGGTCTATAATCAAATGTGAGCGAGAGTAATACTCGATCTAACTAACTGAATCTTAATCTTAAAAAAATTTGGCTTATATAAATGATTGGGATAATGCACTAATTGATATTTACATACATTTACATATATTAAACATAGTAATATTATATATTATGCTATACTTATTAAATAAATAGAACCAAATAAATGCATAAGATAAATACGTGTCAGGCCTGACTTATTAATTAATACACACAACTTAATTATGTATAGATAGATTTAATATTAAAATATATAACCTGAAATATCAAAGCAAGGTAACGAAGTGCCCCTTGCATATACCCATTCCAATAAAAAAAAGAAAAAAGAAAAAATTCTTGCCTCCAAACTGGGCATGTGAGTTTATAGTCTCGAAAACAGTCACTTTGAAACTCTCACTGATCAAAAAATCACAATATCACTGTAAAAATAAAATGAATTTACACATTTTAAAACCACTTTAATTCTCTTGAGGGATAATATCCCTTCACTGTTTATTGTCTCGTACCGTTCTAAATGAAAGAAATAATTTTTAGAATTAAAAAATCACTTTAAATAATTCTCAAATACAATTTTCACAGATCACTCCTCACTGTCCTCTTGAATTTCTCAGAAACATCACTATATCACTCAGAAATTCAATTTCTTCTTGACGTCTTCTGCACCTTCAGAGGGAATTGGGAACACCAGATTCTTACCTGGAGTATTTGGGAGTGACTCACAGTCCAATTCTTCTCCATCAGTAATGAGATCAAGAACAAACTCATCCTCGACGTGGGCTACGCTCGAGGATCCACTATGTGACGTTTCTCCAACTTCTGCCTTGT
>NW_027657774.1:0-19985 GCF_964235325.1 Thermobia domestica | reverse complement strand
CTGTTTTAAACCCATTCTTAAAAAGAAATCCTTACCTAGGAAAACTTCACAAAGAATATGTCCCGCTATAAATAATACCAACTCCACCCCCCTGGTCTAGTGGCTAGCACGCCTGCCTTCTGTGGTACCGGGTCCAATTTCCGGTGGATTACTGTTGAACGATAAAAGTGGTTCGGATTCCACTATAATTAGTATCCACATCTCCCTTGCCCATTAAGGCATAACCGTGGAACGCTAAACTCAAGCAAACAAACCAACAATACTTAATTCCCGGCACTCTTTATTCTACATGCCATCTCTCAATTTTTCGATACAGCCCCCTTAGTACTATGAAACTCTCTTCTTCCATAGTGAAATGGAAAAAGATCATATAATTGCCACTACTTTACAAGAATATAAACCAAAAACGTCAGTAGAAAGCACATTATAAAATTTACTTTTTGAGGCTCGTTTTGGTGCCTCTCTTTCTCTGGCGCCCCGGGCAGTCGCCCGGCCCTTAGTCCGCCCTTGAAAGTACGGACGCATAACTAAGGACTGCGGAGGAGAGGTTAACCTTCATTTTATGCCACTTGTTTGACGTGTTTGAAATGTTCAGTAAGTGATCGGTTAGTGAAATAATTTCGACAGTTACTGATGTTTAAAGTTTAGCTAAGACAAAGCTACTTAATCAAATACATTTGATATCGGGATGTCACAATTTGATTTTTCCTCACACAAAAAAGATAAAAACAATAGTAATAAAAACCCTTACTCGTACTGGGCTCCTAACTAACTAACAACCTAATTCTTACAGACTAGTTGCTCTGACCAACTGAGTTTCGATTTCTTACGCGAAAGAAGTCTGTTATATTAAGAGGCATGCTTTTCATTATCAAAACTGTTCGACGTAATACGAACATGGCTTAAGAACAGAGACGGAACTGAATTACCACTCGATTGACCTTGAGGGCAAATCACCAAAGCGTAGCTATAAACGTAAATTCAGCATGCATTTCTCTGGAGTTGTGTTCAGTATTCCTATCTGCCAGTCATGCTTGTTCGTAGGAGTAATATGTTACAAACCTGACCTTTCGATACAGCACAATAGCAAAAGAATAAAAGGGAAGGAATTCTTGCCCTTGTGAACGTTGGATACCACCATGTGCAATAAAACTGTCGCGTCTGCTTGAAGTGATATTTTATCGAAAATAACTCGTTTTCCTTTATATAGTCTATCCGAAGTTTTTGAGGGTTTCAAAATGAGGAAATGTTACTGACAAACAAGGACGCATTTAGGGGTGGGTCCAGGGGGTCCGTACCCCCTCTGAAACCCCAACTTTTCTGTAAATTTAGCCTAATTTTGGGGATTATCTTTTAAAATTTTATTATAATTTATCCTAATATTGAAGTCGGACCCCTCCCGAAATAAATTACTGCATACGTGTCTCTGACAATTTTCAATATATTCGTTAAATAATAAAGTAAAATAACTAAATTAGGAGCAAAAAGCTTTAATAATAATAATAATAATAATAATAATAATAATAATAATAATAATAATAATAATAATAATAATAATAATAATAATAATAATAATAATAATAATAATAATTGAAGCGAGCTTAACGAGTTTCAACCGTACGACTCAACCAACGTTTGGGTGCCTGTTCGTTCCTCTCATAAAAGACATTTCATTTTATTGAAACTAGTAAGTGCCTTTTTTAGCTCTGCGGAGTAACTATTGCTTGGAATATGAATCTGCAAAACATAAGAGGTAAAATTAACCAAATGGTGCAAGTTTCCACTTATATATATAAAACAATTTTGCAATATCAACTACGTGAATCTTGTCCCATAGAAAAGCCCAAACCCCTACACCGAAGAGCCCTCCGAGATTTGATCATTGTCCACACGGACTGAAATTGTCATTTGAAGCCAAGACTTTAACATGAAGCCAATAATTTCTTTAAAATAGACGGAAAATTCGGAAGTTATAAGCATTTTCATATTTTTGCCTTTTCCCATAAGGGAGCCGTAGCCCCCTATACTGAAGAGCCCCCCCCCCCGGAGATTTGATCATTGTCCACTCGGACTGAATTTGTCATTTGGAACCAACACTTTAATACGAAGCAAAATATTTCTTTAAAATAGACGAAAAATTCGAAAGTTATAAACATGTTAATAATTTTGCCTTTTCTCATAAGGGGGCCGTATTAGCCTACACTGAAGAGCCCCACGAGATTTGATCATTGACCACTTGGACTGAAATTCTCATTTGAAACCAAAACTTTAATATGAAGCCAAAAATTAAACTTTTACATCAATTTAAACTGACTGGGTTCCGGTTCCCCCCACTATTGTTTAGTTTAGTTAAGTGGTAATTTGTGACAGCTTCACATCATCAAAAGAATGTTTCACTTCCCCTCCCCTCCCCCAGGAGTTCGTGCTGGATCCACCACTGGAATCAATAGACACTCTTCCTATTCTTTTTGTCACCCTTGATTGTGTAGGGGCTCCCTCGTACAAATAAAGAAGCGGTAATATTACAATCAAGGGGCGCTATATATTAGGCATTTTTTTAGTTACCTACCCCTAACCGCAAAGGGCCATCTTTCGTAGAATAAAAAATATTACGTGATATTCCAATCATGAAAGGGGAGAGGATGCTGTAAATATATTTCTTATACATTTTGTCTGTCCTGCTTATCAAAAATTACTTTCTGTTGGAAGGGTACTGAAATGAGAGGGGCAAAATAAAAAGTCGTACCCCCTCCTACATGGTTGCTCAAGTAAGTACTAAAGAAAGCATTTTAAACTAAGATATTTAAGATTTAAACTAGGAAACTAAGATATCCTTACATTATGTAAGGATGGCATATTCATGATTATTATTATTATTATTATTATTATTATTATTATTATTATTATTATTATTATTATTATTATTATTATTATTATTATTATTATTTGAATGTTTTTGGAGCACCGAAATTTTGTGAGACGAACAATGATATGTAGAGGTTTAAGATGGGTGGTCATAGAGGAGGAAAAACAGGATTTTTCTCTCTCTGACTCTCTAACGTAAAGATTATGTGCTGAAGGTAAGAAGCATCATCATTCTACAATAGGTTGCTTTTACGTAGAATATCAATTACTTG
This sequence comes from Thermobia domestica, assembly GCF_964235325.1. Classification (NCBI taxonomy): domain Eukaryota; kingdom Metazoa; phylum Arthropoda; class Insecta; order Zygentoma; family Lepismatidae; genus Thermobia; species Thermobia domestica. The sequence continues at coordinate 16,848 of NW_027657774.1, read as the reverse complement.
AGTTCTCCTCCTTGGGTCTACTTACCTTATGTAGTAAATTCAAAACAATTTCAATTCAATACAAATACATTGTAAAACTTTTCCGTAATTAAACATCTAGGGCAGTGGTGTCCAATTATAATAAGCCTGAGGGTCATAACTGTCTTTACTAGTAAGGTGGATGGCCGCAGCTAATAATAATAATAATAATAATAATAATAATAATAATTATTATTATTATTATTATTATTATTATTATTATTATTGTTGTTATTATTATTATTATTATTATTATTATTACACTACAAAAGAAAAATATAAAAAATATATTTGAAATTTAACATTCCTATTCAATGTGACTAATGAGGGTGACTAGCAGCGTTTACAAGGGCTGGGGTATCTACATCCATTCGTCTTGTAAAAGATGTAACCCGCAGATGTAAGAGAGAAGAATCTCCAAGGCAGCTTCTGGAGCGATTCTTTGCAATTTTCATGGTGGAAAATGCACTTTCGCACAGATAAGTACTACCAAACAGTGACACTATTTTCCAACACAACACACAAAAGCTAGGGAAACGTTTGTTAGAAAGTAGTCTGAAAAATCTACTCCTTTCTTTGTTCTTGTCTGAAACAATGGGTCAGACTGAAAGTCACAAAGTTCGAGCTGTAAGTTTGGAGCTTGTTCTTCGATGTTTATTGTTAATGCATTAGTAAATAATGTTATGCCGTTTTTTTTAATTTGTCAAAATCTGAGAATCTCGCATTAAATCCATTCATGATACTCTCGATGTTTCTACAGAACTCAGAAAAATTAAACGCTTCCTTTTCAAAATCTAATGTCAGACGATTGCAGCTTGGAAAGTATGCTAAATTGTGTTTATCACAAGAAGTGGTGTATTTCTTGCGCGCTATGGCTTCTAGGCAAAGTTCGAGGAAGAAAGGGTCTGATTTAAAAAGCTAGATCAAATATAAATTCGTTCATTGAAGTAATCGTCCCTTTCAGCAACGGTTACATTACTGACTCCAGTGTTGTCTTGGATGCCTGCTCCTTTTTGTTGTATAGAAGCGCTAAATGGATGCCTTATTCCGAAAGAAGAGTGGAAACATTAAATGAATGAATGAATATAAATTAAAATATTATCAGTTATAACAATCGTAAATCATGAAAGCTTTGTGGGCCACAGGAAATGGTTTGGCGGGCCGCCATTTGGACAGCCCTGATCTAGGGAAAATTAAACATTTAATAGGGACATCTGTTATCAAAATATCCAAACACGTAGATAGAAGACTATCTAGTGAGAAATATTGTGAAACTTTATAAAATTCTCCAAATTAGAATTAACATTTACTGGGAAACATTCGTTATGCGCCAGCGAGCATATGGTGAGCAGTGAGCACAGGGGAAATAATTACGAAACTGTTTGCAAACAAAATTAGGGACGCTAATGCAAGTGCGACAACGGCATTTTTTCTTTTTTTGGTATCGTCATGAGTTTTACACATACGTTACAATTTGATTCTTTCCCACATAAAAAAATAAATAAAATAACCGTAGTGTAGTGATAAAAATGACAACGGCATTTCCATGGGATCGAACCCGCTACCTTGAGCATACAGACTCGTTGCTTTAACTAACTGAGCTACTTGCTTTTTACGTGAATTGAGCCTGTTCCGGTAAAGATGATATTTCATTACGATCGTCCTACCAATTCGTCCTTTTCCATCGATAATTTCCACTATTTGCTCTATCTTTATGCTCTATCTCTTAGCATATATTCAAATATTTGGAATTTGCAGATAATGCATATAATAAGACATACTAGAAATATTCGTTAAAAGTTTAGTTTGTAGATTTAATCCACATTTCTCTCAATGACATAGATGTCGCTGCTTCGTGTTGAAATGCAGAATTCCCTCGTGTTCTTGAAAATTTCCCACTTTAGCAGAGTTGGTAATTCTCGAGATTTCTGTCGATTTAATGTTTATTGCTTCTAATTTCTTTATTTTAAGCTAATATCTAACACAAATATTAAAAACGGGTTTGTTATTAACCTGTCCTGCTGGGGAAACCTTCCGAAATTTCGAACATGTAAAGAAAACGGAGATATTTTCAAAAAACTTCAAAATAAAGAGACGCGTCATTTATTTTGCTCATGGTAGTACTACCATGAGCAAAATAAATGACGCGTCTCTTTATTTTGAAGTTTTTTGAAAATATCTCCGTTTTCTTTATATGTTGAAATCTCGGAAGATTTCCCCAGCAGGACAGGTTAATAACAACCCGTTTTTAATATTTGTGTTAGATATTAGCTTAAAATAAAGAAATTAGAAGCAAAAAACATTAAATCGACAGAAATCTCGAGAATTACCAACTCTGCTAAAGTGGGAAATTTTCAAGAACGCGAGGGAATTCTGCAGTTCAACACGAAGCAGCGACATCTATGTCAGTGAGAGAAGCGTGGATTAGATCTACAAACGAAAATTTTAACGAAATATTTCTAGTATGTCTTATTATATGCATTATCAGCGAACTCCAAATATATGAATCTATGCTAAGTATTAACGTATAGATAGTGCAAATAGTGGAAATTACCTATGGAAAAAGACGAATTGTTAGCCCAATCGTAATGAAAAATCGTCTTTACTGTAGAACAGGTTCAGCTTACGTAAGAAAGCAAATAGTTCAGTTAGATAAAGCAACGAGTTTGTATACCGAAGGTAGACGGTTCGAATCCCGTGAAGGACTGTTGTCATTTTTATCACTAAGGTTATTTTATTTATTTTTTATTTGGGAAAGAATCAAATTGTAACATATGTGTAAAACTCATGACGATACCAAAAAAAAAAGAGAGAAAATATCGTCGCATTTGCATTAGTGTCTCTAATTTTTGTTTGCAAACAGATTCGTAATTATTTCTCCTGTGCTCACTGATGCATAACGAATGTTTTCCAGTAAATGTTAATTCTAATTTTGAGAATTTTATAGTTTCACAATTTCTCACTACATAATCTTCTATCTACGTGTTTGGATATTTTGATAACAGATTTCCCTATTAAATGTCTAATTTTCTCTATAAATATTTGTCTTAAATTGAAATTGTTTTGAATTTACTACATAAGCAAAGTTGCCCAAAGGAGGAGAGCTCAAGTAATAGATATTCTACGTAAAAGCAACCTATTGTAGAATGATGATGCTTCTTACCTTCAGCACATAATCTTAATGTTAGAGGGTCAGAGAGAGAAAAATCCTGTTTTTCCTCCCCTATGACCACTCATCTTAAAGCTCTACCTATAATGATTCGTGTCACATAATTTCGGCTCTCCAAAGACATTCATATTTATTATTATTATTATTATTATTATTATTATTATTATTATTATTATTATTATTATTATTATTATTATTATTATTATTATTATTATTATTATTCCTGAATATGCCACCATTACTTAGGAAACAGATCTTCCTTCTACTTAGCCAGAGCCCACTCTGAAAAATTGCATCTGGCGTTCTGAGTGAAAGTTCTATGAGACTATTAGAAAAATATATTCCCATTTCCACGCTGATGGTAGAATTTCTTAAACCGTTATTGAATTACGTTCGAAGGGTAGGCGTAAATAGCGCCCCCGCAACAATGTGTCGTGGGGACCGCACAAGCTGCAAGGCCAAAAAGTATACAGAAAGTACGCAGGGGCGGAGCAGGCCAAATTTTCACACGGGCAAAGTGACTTTTTGGCGCCCTTCCCCTAGTAGTAGCCTATATTTTACATTTTATCATAGTGTTTTTAATAGTTTAAACCAGGAGCGTCATTTCAGATTTTGCTTTGGGGGGGGGCAAGACCTCTTGATATAAGTAAAATTTCGCGTTTTTCACTGATTTACTACTATTCTAATGATAAAATCTATATACATCTCAAACTCAGGGGGGGCAAATGCCCCTCCCTGACCTCCCCAAATGACGCCCCTGTTTTAAACCCATTTTCAAAAAGAAATCCTTACCTAGGAAAACTGCACAAAGAATATGGCCCGCTATAAACAATACCAACTCCATCCCCCCTGGTCTAGTGGCTAGCACGCCTGCCTTCTGTGGTACCGGGTCCAATTCCCGGTGGATTACTGTTGAACGATAAAAGTGGTTCGGATTCCACTATAATTAGTATCCACATCTCCCTTGCCCATTAAGGCATAACCGTGGAACGCTAAACTCAAGCAAACAAACAAACAATACTTAATTCCCGGCACTCTTTATTCTACATGCCATCTCTCAATTTTTCGATACAGCCCCCTTAGTACTATGAAACTCTCTTCTTCCATAATGAAATGGAAAAAGATCATATAATTGCCACTACTTTACAAGAATATAAACCAAAAACGTCAGTAGAAAGCACATTATAAAATTTACTTTTTGAGGCTCGTTTTGGTGCCCCTCTTTCTCTGGCGCCCCATGCAGTCGCCCGGCCCTTAGTCCGCCCTTGAAAGTACGGACGCATAACTAAGGACTGCGGAGGAGAGGTTAACCTTCATGTTATGCCACTGGTTTGACGTGTTTGAAACGTTCAGTAAGTGATCGGTTAGTGAAATAATTTCGACAGTTACTGATGTTTAAAGTTTAGCTAAGACAAAGCTACCTAATCAAATACATTTGATATCGGGATGTCACAATTTGATTTTTCCTCACATAAAAAAGATAAAAACAATAGTAATAAAAACCCTTACTCGTACTGGGCTCCTAACTAACTAACAACCTAATTCTTACAGACTAGTTGCTCTGACCAACTGAGTTTCGATTTCTTACGCGAAAGAAGTCTGTTATATTAAGAGGCATGCTTTTCATTATCAAAACTGTTCGAAGTAATACGAACATGGCTTAAGAACAGAGACGGAACTGAATTACCACTCGATTGACCTTGAGGGCAAATCACCAAAGCGTAGCTATAAACGTCAGTTCAGTATGCATCTCTCTGGAGTTGTGTTCAGTATTCCTATCTGCCAGTCATGCTTGTTCGTAGGAGTAATATGTTACAAACCTGACCTTTCGATACAGCACAATAGCAAAAAAATAAAAGGGAAGGAATTCTTGCCCTTGTGAACGTTGGATACCACCATGTGCAATAAAACTGTCGCGTCTCCTTGAAGTGATATTTTATCGAAAATAACTCGTTTTCCTTTATATAGTCTATCCGAAGTTTTTGAGGGTTTCAAAATGAGGAAATGTTACTGACAAACAAGGACGCATTTAGGGGTGGGTCCAGGAGGTGGGTCCGGACCCCCTCTGAAACCCCAACTTTTCTGTAAATTTAGCCTAATTTTGGGGATTATCTTTTAAAATTTTATTATAATTTATCCTAATATTGAAGTCGGACCCCTCCCGAAATAAATTACTGCATACGTGTCTCTGACAAATTTCAATATATTCGTTAAATAATAAAGTAAAATAACTAAATTAGGAGCAAAAAGCTTTAATAATAATAATAATAATAATAATAATAATAATAATAATAATAATAATAATAATAATAATAATAATAATAATAATAATAATTGAAGCGAGCTTAACGAGTTTCAACCGTACGACTCAACCAACGTTTGGGTGCCTGTTCGTTCGTCTGCTCCTCTCATAAAAGACATTTCATTTTAATGAAACTAGTAAGTGCCTTCTTTTAGCTCTGCGGAGTAACTATTGCTTGGAATATGAATCTGCAAAACATAAGAGGTAAAATTAACCAAATGGTGCAAGTTTCCACTTATATATATAAAACAATTTTGCAATATCAACTACGTGAATCTTGTCCCATAAAGAAGCCGAAACCCCTACACCGAAGAGCCCTCCGATATTTGATCATTGTTCACACGGACTGAAATTGTCATTTGAAGCCAAGACTTTAATATGAAGCCAATAATTTCTTTAAAATAGACGGAAAATTCGGAAGTTATAAGCATCTTCATATTTTTGTCTTTTCCCATAAGGGAGCCGTAGCCCCCTATACTGAAAAGCCCCCCCCCAGGAGATTTGATCATTGTCCACTCGGACTGAATTTGTCATTTGGAACCAACACTTTAATACGAAGCAAAATATTTCTTTAAAATAGAAGAAAAATTCGAAAGTTATAAACATGTTAATAATTTTGCCTTTTCTCATAAGGGGGCCGTATTAGCCTACACTGAAGAGCCCCACGAGATTTGATCATTGACCACTTGGACTGAAATTCTCATTTGAAACCAAAACTTTAATATGAAGCCAAAAATTAAACTTTTACATCAATTTAAACTGACTGGGCTCCGGTTCCCCCCACTATTGTTTAGTTTAGTTAAGTGGTAATTTGTGACAGCTTCACATCATCAAAAGAATGTTTCACTTCCACTCCCCTCCCCCAGGAGAATAAAAAATATTACGTGATATTCCAATCATGAAAGGGGAGAGGATGCTGTAAATATATTTCTTATACATTTTGTCTGTCCTGCTTATCAAAAATTACTTTCTGTTGGAAGGGTACTGAAATGAGAGGGGCAAAATAAAAAGTCGTACCCCCTCCTACATGGTTGCTCAAATAAGTACTAAAGAAAGCATTTTAAACTAAGATATTTAAGATTTAAACTAGGAAACTAAGATATCCTTACATTATGTACGGATGGCATATTCAGGATTATTATTATTATTATTATTATTATTATTATTATTATTATTATTATTATTATTATTATTTGAATGTTTTTGGAGCACCGAAATTTTGTGAGACGAACAATGATATGTAGAGGTTTAAGATGGGTGGTCATAGAGGAGGAAAAACAGGATTTTTCTCTGTCTGACTCTCTAACGTAAAGATTATGTGCTGAAGGTAAGAAGCATCATCATTCTATAATAGGTTGCTTTAACGTAGAATATCAATTACTTGAGTTCTCCTCCTTGGGTCTACTTACCTTATGTAGTAAATTCAAAACAATTTCAATTCAATACAAATACATTGTAAAACTTTTCCGTAATTAAACATCTAGGGAAAATTAAACATTTAATAGGGACATCTGTTATCAAAATATCCAAACACGTAGATAGAAGAGTATCTAGTGAGAAATATTGTGAAACTTTATAAAATTCTCCAAATTAGAATTAACATTTACTGGGAAACATTCGTTATGCACCAGCGAGCATGTGGTGAGCAGTGAGCACAGGGGAAATAATTACGAAACTGTTTGCAAACAAAATTAGGGACGCTAATGTAAGTGCGACAACGGCATTTTTTTCTTTTTTTGGTATCGTCATGAGTTTTACACATACGTTCCCACACAGCAAGGAATATTTCCTCAATCAAAAGAAAATATTTTCCTTGGTTTCCAAAAGGTTTTCATTCTCTGGAGATTTCCATGCTGGTTTCCCCAATGTATTCCGAATATTTCCCGAAAATATTTTCCCAAAAATGTTTGTAAAACATTTTAGAAATTACCGAGAGTACATTTTGAGAATGCTAGCCGGAAAGTAAATCCAGGAAAATATTCACAAAATATATTAGAAATGTTGTTTTGGATGTAATGTAATATGTTTTCACTGTTGAGAAGGGAAATGTTTTCGAAATGATACTAAAAATATTTTCCATATATGATACGGAAAACAATGAAACGAAATATATTCCATATATTTAAAAAATGTTTTCTAATACGTTATTTGCAATATTTTCTATTTTTACGAGAAAACATATTGAATATATATTTTTAAAAAGGTTTAGAATATTTTAAAAATAAATTCTTTCGTGGTATAAGAAATATTTTTCAAAAATATTTTAAAAAGGTTTACCTAATTTTTACAAAAGCATTTTGATAATCTTCTCTTATAACTTAAATAAAATATTTTCGTACAATATTTTAGTATTATTTCCAGAATATTTTATCGAATTTTGAATATAAAACTTCAAAACAGGGAAAATTAAACACATTAAAAATGAATAGAAAATGTTTTTCGTTATGTTTTGGAAAATATTTTGTGTTTTTAGTTACCAAGATTTTCTGATATATTATAGAAACATTTTTACATTGTTTTCAGAATATACTCTTCCGTTACTGGAGAAAATATATTCCTCGTTGTATCTGAGAAATATCCCAAATATTTACCGGAAATATTTTTTTAAGAAATGTTTAGAAACATTTTATGAAGTAAAGGAAGTATATTTTTTAGAAAGTTAGATGCAAAACAATGTATAAACTAATTATTTGCTGAGCAAAACTGTATATACGATTGTACAGTTATATTGTATCACATAGTGTCTGATGAAGCCAAAGAGTTAGTTGGCGAAACTGTAACACATGTTGAATTTTAATGAAAATATATAGTTTTGCTCAGCAAATAATTAGTTTATACTTAATTATAACAAAGCAAAGCTTCTACTTATGGAAAAAATAATGTAAGGTAAATTTCCACAAATTGTACTAGAAATATTGTGTTGAATGTAATGTAATGTTTTCAATGTTGAGAGAGAAAATGTTTTCAAAGTAATACTAAAAATGTTTTACATACATGATATAGAAAACAGAATAGGAAATGTATTCCATATATTTTACTAGGAATGCAATGGATATACTCGATTGCAATGAAATGAGCTGAGCGAGCTTAAGCAACGTAATCAGTTTATTGTGACTTTTTAAAACAATCAGTATTTTTCATAACAATCGCACAATTCTTCGTCTTGACCTTTTGTTCCGGCTAAAAAAAGTTTAAAAAATCGTTAATTTGTTTTTAAATTGTGATTAAAATTGTAAATTTTTACGCTAAAAAAGTAAAAGGGCTTCGCCGGAATTTTTGAAAATCACGCGCAGATTTTAATTGTTGACAAAAAAATCACGTGAAAACTTTTTCCCCATGTTAAGTCTATGGAAGCGTTTTTCGGTGATTATTCCTCGATGGTACATCGGATTTTTTATTTCGACCTATGCTCTCACTCAGCACGACATACTTTATCAGCGTGCTAAGTTTGGTTGAGATCGGCCAAACGGTCTAGGAGGAAGCGTTTTTCGGTCATTATTCCTCGATGGTACATCGGATTTTTGATTTCGACCTATGTTGTCGCTCAGCACGACATACTCTATCAGCGTGCTAAGTTTGGTTGAGATCGGCCAAACGGTCTAGGAGGAGTTAGCGGACAACCAAACGGCTAACCCGAGTATTAGAGCTTCGCTCGCTCAGCTCCATAAACATTTCCCAATGTAGTATTTGCAATCTTTTCTATTGTTACGAGAAAACGTATGAAATACAATTTTTAAAATGTTTCGAGTATTTTAAAAATAATTTCGTTCGTAATATTAGAAATATTTTCCAGAAATGTTTTTAAAACGCCTATTAATTTTGTATGCAAATGTTTTTATTACCTTCTCCTGTACCTTAAATGAAATATTTTCATACATTATTTTAGAATTATTTTCAGAATATTTTATCTAATGTTTAATTTAAACATTTAAAACATATATTAATAGGGTCTAATGAATAGAAACTGTTTACCATCGCACTTTTGAAATATAGTTTGTGCTTTTAGCTAATAATATTTTCTGATATATCAAAGAAATACTTTCACATTATTCTCACAATATATACTTCAGTTACATAAAAGTAATATACCTTGTTGTACCTGAAATGAATTTTACAAGAAATGTTTCTGGAACATTTTTCTAATTTATATTGCATATCCTTAGATATTATGTTGGATATTTTTTAATATTTTGGAGATTATATATATATATATATATATATATATATATATATATATATATATATATATATATATATATATATATATATATATATATACACACACACACATATATATATATATATATATATATATATATATATATATATATATATATATATATATATATATAGAATAAGTGTGTGTGTGTGTGTGTGCATTGCACGAGTCGGGCTTGGGAAGTCCAGCTATGCTGTTTCCTTAGCCCAGGCCGGGTTTGGGCAGGCCTGCGCTTCAGGTAGGGCCGGGCTCGGACGATTATTTGCAGTTCTTTAATAATTATTGACTTTAGTTAAATGGTGATTGCAAAAAAAAAAGACTTAAAGGTATTAAAAACAATGCAACTTTTACAGTTGGTATTGCTCAGCGGCTCCACTTTTGCTATATAGAGAATTAATTGTTCTCCCTAGTGACCGGACTTGGGCGGGTTGGCTCCACTATTAATTTGTTCCAGGTCTGGCCTGGGCCAAACATTTCCAAAATTTTCCCGGGCCTGGGTTGGGCTGGGCCGGGCCTAGCTACATTCGAGCTAGATTAGGCTTGGGGCGAAAACTTCGGCTCTTGCATGTCTCTAATATATATGGCACATTTAGTAATTTCGTCATAGATTTAGTGATTTGCTATTGAACTAGTGATCTAGTATGTACTTCGGGTAAATCTGCACATTCTAGTGATTTTTATGGCGTTTCCTTCCTGATGCAGACAAATAGCAAGGAAATGGTTCTTAAAATAATTGTATATTGCAGTTCGAACGAATATAGAAACTTCCAATTATTCTTCTTTCCCCTCTGACTGAATGAATCCTCTGCTAGATAACGACCTTTAATAAACAGCGTCTATCCTTGGTCTGCTACCTCCTTTTGTTAGCAGATATGAGATGGACTAAATTTGTATTTTTTTCGAGGAAGTGAAGAAATAATTATCTGATACATTTATGTTTTGTCACGCACACAGGCACAGTCTTTACTTGCTTCCCAATGAATTTGAGGAACATAAAATAAATAAAACGTAAGTACCAGAAAATAGAGGCAAGTCAGACATCTTCATTTGTAACACATTTGTTGAGAACTATAGTTAGGCCGGCTATACACTATAAGATAGATCCTAGGAAATATCTTACGATTTATCCTAGAGTCAAAATCTCAACGTGTATGGCAACAGATCCCATGTCATTTCCTGTGTTCTGAACGATCCTATGAGATTTCTCTTGTTTAGAGCACGCTCTATTTCGGAAAGAAAATTCGTAAGATTTCGATTTAAGCGACATCAGGTGAGAGAAAGTGAAAACAAAACAAATGAAAACACAAATGATGAGGTATCTTCTGATCGTGCAGGTTTACTTTAGATGTACCACTCGAAATAATTGTTGAAAAATTATAATTTGTCACTATTTCCTAAATGATTTGCGTTGACCGACATGAAAATATCTTACATAGCATAGATAAAATCCCTGAAGGGGACCAACAAAAGCAATTGTTGATAAACTACAATTCTTTTACGATTTGCGTATAAATACGGGGTCAAGATATATATATAGTATAAAAACTATAGTGCAAAAAACGCAAACCAAGTTGTGCTAGGTTGTTTCTAGAAAGTACGAATGCTATTTAACCGAGTCAGAGCAGGGCTTCAGTGAGGGGGTGCGAGCGAAGGAAGCAGGCGCGTCAGTTGATGTAGTGAAAACGAGTGCGTTTTGGTAATGATACGAGTTTGAATAGCACTTGTCATGGTATCGTGGTAGTAGCGCTCCACTCGTAAACATAAATTATAGCTTCTGTAAACTATGCAGAAATACACCGGTGGTGGAAAATAGTAACACCGGTCAACTTTCATATGCACTCACTTACGTAAAAGTTTCGCAGAAGGGGTCCAGAAGTAAGCAGAACATACAAAATTTACAGGAGAAATGGAAGATGCAAGTACTTAGACCTAACACAACCTAACTAAATCTAACCTAATGAAGTTAACTAGCTTAAACTAACCTAATATTAATAGAAGTAAGCGAAATTCTATCACTTTTTGAAAATTGTGTTGGACCCATGTACTAATATAATCTAACGTAACATAACCGTAACTAACCTGAACCAACCTAAACTAAACTAATGTGAATATAAACTACCGAAATTGTAGCATTTCTAAGAAAAAATAGCTGGACCCTTTCTGCTAAACATTGTCTCACCTATTTTAACCGTCGTTAAAACATTTATAATGATTTTACACTAGTAACCCTACAGTTGTAAACATAAAATACAGGTGTATTACTTTGTATTTAATTATGTTGCTTCCAAAAAATTTGTTCCTTATAAATATGTCTTTTCGTGCAAAGTATTAAATTTTACTTGTAAATCTTCTAAAATGTGGTGCGCCAAAAGTATACCAGCACCCTTCTGACATGCTTTTTTTTTTTTCGAGGTATCCAATTTAACAATATAGCGCCTGATATTAATATCAGTGGGATGTGCAGTGTGGTTAGCATAGTAATTCCTCAACTTTATACTTTTATTAAATAGAGCTATTTCACAATGTTGATATACGTCATTCGGTCAGACAGGAAAAATCTTCACGTGTATGGCACACAAGGGTAAGATTTCCTACAAGATATGTCATAACATTTTTCCGAAGATAAATCCTAAGATATTTCCTAGGATTGATCTCGTAATGTATAGCGCGCCTTAGATGTCACAAGCAAGCCCTCTACACATGTTCCATCCTTTAATTTTATCCGTGTAAGAATTCCTGATTTCAGGAGAAAATTTCCATTAACTATGGCATATGAAGTTCTACACTCTTATACTTTGTTTATGTATGTGAGATCACATGAGAAACCAAGAAACAATGGTAATAGGTTTTCTTCCAGAAAATTTCTTCCAGGGGCAAAATCTAAGTGTGAAGGTGATGAACTGGGACATTAATTGCGTCCATTGTGCAAAAATAAAAAGTAATCGCAATTGTTATTTATTTTAGTTCTTGGGGGAGGGGGAGATGGAAGCGAACCCTCGGAAGGATCTCTGAAAAAAAGAAAGACTGGATTCAAACCGCCATTGTTTGGTATATTACACAAAGTAAAGTTGTAGTTACATTGTTCCAATTCACAAGAAAGGCGACAAAACTGACTAATAATTATCGAGGCATTTCTCTTCTGTCAACATCCTATAAAATCCTTTCAAATATTCTATTACCAAGATTGACCCCATACGCAGATGAAATTATTGGAGATTATCAGTGCGGATTTAGACGAAATCGATCAACTATCGACCAAATATTTACCATTCGCCAAATACTCGAAAGAAAGTGGGAATACAATACCCCGGTACATCAACTATTTATTGATTTTAGAAAGGCTTACGACTCAGTTAGGAGAGAAACATTATACAACGTTCTTACAGAACTTGGAATACCGAGAAAGCTAATTAGATTAATTAAGATATGTTTAAGTGAATCCCAAAGTAAAGTCCGGGTAGGAAAAGTTTTGTCCACGAGCTTTCACGTCGAAAATGGCCTGAAACAAGGAGATGCGTTGTCGCCATTATTATTTAACTTTATGCTGGGATACGCCAAAAGAAAAATCAAAGATAGAAACCAGGGCCTAGAGTTGAACGGTATTCACCAGGTTATGGCATATGCTGATGATGTAAATTTAATAGGGGATGATAGGAGAACAGTAAAAGTAAATGCAGAGATCTTATTAAATGCTTGCAGGGACATGGGTTTAGAAATAAATGCAGAGAAAACTAAATACATGGAAGTGCGTCGGGACTGTAATACGGCAAATTGTGGAGGCGTTAAAATATTAAATAATACTTTTGATAAAGTGGATATTTTCAAATATTTAGGATCAATATTAACAGACGAAAATCATATTCACGAAGAAATTAAATGTCGACTAAAAGCAGGGAATTCGTGTTACTATTCGGTTCAAAATCTCTTGTCGTCGAGAATTCTGTCGAGGAATTTGAAGCTTAAAATATATAAAACGATATTCTTGCCTTTGTTCTGTATGGTTGCGAAACATGGTCGCTTACCCTGAGGGAAGAATATAGACTAAAAGTATTTGGGAACAAGATCCTCAGACGAATATTTGGACCCAAGAGGAACGTGAATGGGGAATGGCGGAAACTTCATAACGAGGAACTACATAATTTATACGGTTTACCTTACATTGTTAGAGTCGTCAAGTCTAGAAGGCTTAGGTGGGCAGGTCGTGTAGCTAGAATGGAAGAAAGTTTAAACGTTTTCAAAGTCTTGACTTGAGGACCACTCGGAAAACGACCATTAGGAAGACCTAGCCGCAGACGGGAGGACAATATTAAGATGGATCTCGCAGAGATAGGAATACAAAGTAGAAACTGGATCCAACTGACTAAGGATAGAAGTCAGTGTAGAGCTTTTGTGAACGCGCCATTGAACCTCCGGGTTCCATAGGCTATAGAGTTAGTTAGTTTTTTTTAAGGTTGTAGTTATATGTAAATAATATTGCGTTTTCGTCAGGGCTTTCATTCTGCAGAAGAGGGGAATAATAATACCTGGAGAATATTTTCTGCTATCAAGGTATTGCAGGTGATTGCATTTCTTCCATTGTAACTTGGTCAAGCTAGTTTCATTATATGTAAAGATTAACATAGCCTGAAAAGCTTAAATTTTCATGACTAGGTTTCTCTGTACCCATGCTACTCACTTTTCGGTCTGCGGGACACTGTGTTCCGAAATTTTCGACGAATCAGAAGATAAGCGTACCAAAGATATATATAATATATGTGTGCTTATTTGAGACATGGATCTACAGTTCAATGTGGGATAACAACTACATGAGCTCTCAGCGGAAATCGAACCATGGTCTCCCGCGCTCAAGGCGTATGTGCTAACCATACAGACGCGAGGAAATTCACATCTCGCACACACACACACACACACACACACACATATATATATATATATATATATATATATATATATATATATATATATATATATATATATATATATATATATATATATATATATATTGTTGAGTTAATATTGAGTTTAACGTTCCTTTTAGGAGCGGGGCATGGACCTACTGATCAGTGTTCTAGGGATGCGCACGAGACGAGCCGAGACAGGAATTTCCTGACAAAATTCGAGTCGAGACACGGCTCTTCCAATAGAAAAATATGTTTTTCAAGTCGAGACATCACTTTTACAGAACATTTTCGAGACGAGACAGCCACAAATCTTGTCTCGTGCGCATCCCTACAGTGTTCGTAGTTTGAGTGAAATTTCCCTAATCTAGGGAAATTTCATAGGTAAATTTAACAAAAAGGGAAAATTTCGATAAAACGTGAAAAATCCAGGGAAATTCTCAAATATCAATGTTTAAATTTTTCTTTGTTCTTCAGAAGTAAACCAATACAATAGATATAGATTTTGTGTGCTGAAAGTAGCATAATTTGCAACCATTGTTGGCTGAATGGGGAGGGTCACGGTTTCACAGTGGTAGAGCGCCTATCTCTGGTTCGTGGGGTCCCTTTTTACAGCCTCAGCCAAGTAAGCTTGTTGTAAACAACATCGTATCCGTGGGTTGTCTCGGGGTATCCTCGTTTTGTTCTACTTTCTCATTCCACCAATTCTTCTATTAACGTTCACTTGCTTTAATCCTCGTCTCTCTCAGCCTAAAGGAATAAACGTGGGACGTTAAACCGAAAGATTTCATTTCATTTTGTTGGCTTGGTGTATTTCGGTGTATATTTTTTAAAAAATGCGTGAAAAATACACGAAAAAATAGAAGCAAAAAGCAAATGAATAAAACAAATGCGGTAAGTAGTTCCTTTAATATAGCTAAATTAATCTTACTACATAACTTCTGTCATAGGTATTGGACACTCAAAAACCAGGTAAAATTCATAAGAAAAGAAAAAATTTTGTCACTCGAGGGAAATTTTCTTAAAGAAACCTACTTATTAACGTGGAATCCTAACTAAATGGACTCCCGCTAGGAATCGAACTCGGCCTTAGTAGCACACTTACGTCATAACAACGTCAAATGTTGGTCATGAAATTACATCAGGCAAAGAAATATAACGTCATTTGTTATGTTAAATAATGATAACAAAAATGACGATGTTAAGATACATGTGGATGTTTTTTACACTTAATTCTATTACATGTAGTTTGCAGCACCAGGGAGCAAGTATTTCAACTTCAGTCAGTGATACCAGTTGGCGGGAAATTTCCCGTAAAACGTAAAATTCTGAGCACTGACGGGAATGCGGAGATTTTATTAAATAGGCTGAAAACGGGAAATTCTTGCATTCTCAACTTTTCTAGGCGTACAACAACCTAGCCTGCAACATTGAGCTTTCTTGATAAAAGCAGGGATAAAAGTGCGGGAATGCGGGTTGACGCCATCCCCTCACCTCGAAAAAATATATACGGCGTCCCCTCAATTCCAAAAAAAAAAAAATTACAATGGGCATAGATAGGCAGGGGGAACGGCGTGACGTCATGCCGCTACCGTCCCCCCACGTTTTCAGATCCACTTTTACCCTTGGGTAAAAGCAGAGCTAAAAGTGAGGGAGAACGCAGGTGGATGTCGTCTCCTCACTTCCAGAAAATATCTGTGGCATCACACGCTTCTAAAAATTACAATGGGAAAAGATAGATACAGGAGACGGCTTTACGTAATGTGTCCCCCTACCTTCTGAGATCTACTTTATCCTTTGGTAAAAGTGAACATTACAAACACACAAAAGACTTGAAACATGAAGCTAATGTAAACCGTTGGAAAATACCATACTTATCGCTGCATTTTAAAACATTTTATATAATTATTTATATATTTTTGTGTCAAGGAACAAGCGGTGTGCAAGCAACACCAGAATCGTGTTAAGGCTAATACAATTTAATTAAGTGTTGCTTTGCTGAACATAACATCCCTTCCAAAACACAAAAAACACCATATTGTTCGTAAAAATGGTGTACATTCTATTTTATTTATTTATTTATTTATTTATTTTAATTTTGGCCTGCTATAGATATTGTAAATTATATCTACTGAAGTTGACGGTAAATATTGTATGTAATCGGGAAATTTATGGTTTCGGACGGGAATTTCGCTGTTACAAAACTGGCATCACTGAATTCAGAGCGAGTTTTGAAAACAAA
>NW_027657773.1:0-19985 GCF_964235325.1 Thermobia domestica | reverse complement strand
ACTATTTTGATTATTGACTATTACTCCACCATCTATCACGCTACGAAATAATGTTCAATACAAAGGTTACGAACTTTTTGCCGCAGAAACAATATACAATAAAAGATGGGAGTTCGTGTCTTTTAGATTTCAAAAGTGATATACCCTGGCCAACTAGTGAGTGAGCCAAGGGATCGAATGGTATCACTGGGTGTCCCCTTTCGACATAAAGAACTTCTGTTACAGCTATTTTAAAATTCGATTTGTAGTTTTACAGGTTTCTCCGAAAACAGTATTAAATGCCTCCTTTTTCAGTTGTTTGTATCTCATTTTCATTTTTGTAGAATACAGTTCCATGTATCACGGAAAAAAATATGTTCAATACCAAAGTTACGTATTATTGTCCGGATAATCCGAATATGCAATGAAAATTTGGTGTTCCTATGTAAAATTTCCATGTTTACGAAATCCCGCTCAAGGTGGTGGAGCCGGGTGTCGAGTGTGGAATTAATGGATATCTCACTTTGATACGAACAATCTTTGTTACTCTTTTTTTTTTAATAAAAACTGATTTGTGGTTTTGCAGATATTTCCAGAATTCTTCTACTTGTAAGTATACTCCTGAATGTTAAAATTTGGTAATATGAATTTTAGACATCAGCTCTACTTTATTTATTAAAAAAGTGGCAACTTTGTAAATATTTCTCTTGCATTAACTTTTATTTCTTCCATGATGGACAGTATTAATACAAGCCTTAATTATTTCAAAATTATAGGAGTAATTGTTTCGTTGGCGTACAATCAAATTGCTATAATTTCAGCTTTTTCATTAAAATTCTTCGTTTAATATGTTTCACAATACAAAAACCATCCATACAAAATGACTTTATAAACATAAAATAATTAAATAACGAATGTTAAGTACGTGGCCATCAACTTCGCGGGACTTCGGTTTGACATACCTGCTCTTGAGTTATTGATTTCACCAAAATCAAAAAGATTGGATAAAATAGGAAACACTTCAATTTGTAAGGTAGTAAATGACAGGTGAAAAAATATTTTAAAGTGGTTATCCGAAAAGATATGTTTAAATTCTATTTTAAGGTAAAATAAACTCTAGCCTTGATAAAAAAACACGACGCTAAAAGTCCTATTATCTAAGTACTGTAACTTAATCCCATGATACTACTGGTAGCTTTACTATTTCCGGAACAACAAATACAAATGAATGCCACAATAACACAAACTTCTAGTACTATTAGCAGTACTACTAATATTACTACAACTAATAATACGGAAATTAGTAATGTCTCTTTTATGGGCATTTCTATTTGAATTACTTTATGTTGGAACATTAAACTCTTGTGGTCCTAATACAGAAGATATTAATTTATGTTCAGTTATTTGAAATTCAAAAGTAGTCCAGTGGGAGAGGTAGAGAGTTCGATTCCCAGTGGGAGAGAAATTGAAATGCCGATACCCTCCAAATATCTGTGTCCGTGGCCCTGTCGTTCAAGTTTAGTGGAGATACACTGTACACTGGGGATACACTGTAAAACGTGTATTGCAAGGATAAAATAGAAACTAGTTACTGAGGTACTTTCTGTGGATCAGAAAATGAAAGATAAAAATGGTCTGATGCACCAGCTTCCAGTTAAGATAATTGTAAGTTGAGTTCGAATCCCTCTTTAAACCATTTCCTCCTTCATGTATTTGTGTTTTTACGTCTTTTTCTCTTTTCAATTTAAATTTGAACTCTGTGGACTTTTATTTCTAAATAAGGCTTCAGTATTTTATCATAACCGAAATCGGAGTTTTTCGTCTTATTGAAATATGATGAATATATGCGTCACACAATTTGTTTGGGTAAAAAATATATGAATGATTAAGAACAAAGTTTACAGTTTCCTAGCAATTGTCAAATTCTCGTAATTTACTATTTTTTCTTCCTGTACTGTTATTACTGCTGACAGAAATAATAATAATAACATTTTGTCCGTTTTTCTAATACGTTCAATATATCCACTCAACCAAAATTGTAAATTGGAACAATCCTTTACTGTATTTGTATACGTAATTTATTAAAATGTCACTATAACACTTAGCCAATACATAAGAAACGACATTACTATGTATCGTAATAAAGACTACAAATCCAACTTAGTTTTGTTAAGGCATAACAAGTTTCTATTTCCATGCCCTCCAGGAGCTGTCAACATATTCTTCTTATCTTTCTTGTTGCAGATACTGATCATTCCAAAGTAACTTTTATATTCCAATTCAGCCTTTACACAGTGCCCAAACCATTTGTTACTTTTTACTATCAGCTTCCGCATTTTTGTAACTTCACTCACGTCTCTCTGGAGTCCTTTCTGTCTTATTTTCTGTTTGCCGCTGATTTTCCAATCTTATCCACATTTATATCTCAAACCTTATTTTATTAAATATAATTATAATTGTAATAAAACATGTGTAAAAGAACTGTAAGGTAAGTACGACTGAGAGTCTGAGATCCAGTTCCTTACCTACTTTTTCCAGAGGTACAATTTATAAAATATATTGATAACTGTTAGTGTGAACATTTGTTTGTTGTTTTATTCATGATGATAATTTGCATATACAATAGCGAAAAGACCCATTTTTAGTTGAGCGCGATTTCTTCTGTTACTTTTGATCGTACCTGGAGAAAAAACTATTACAAAAAGGGACTTTCTGGCTCCTATGTCATACAATATTTACAATTTAACGACAATGAGAATTTTATTGTTTCGTTTTTTAACAAGTAACTGCTCAAGACAAGTAACATTTCGATTCTTTAAGGTTGATTACTAGGTTGGATTAATAATATATATGCCCCACTGAATCTTCTAGAGTTCTTCAACTATCATTAACTTCCTCAATAAAGATTGATTAAGGATTCCAAGGTAAAAGACCTGGAATTACTTTTCTAAAAGTCTTTCTTTTCGAAATACAGCAGCTCATAATAATTAAATGAATATGCAATAATCACTTTATATATCTAATGGTTGTCTCAACCTTTACATTCACATGTGACACCAAAGCAGAGATCTATGATTTATTAGCGTAGGAATTTCGTGTTCCTTTTTGATTTGCTGTTAACCAAATATTTTACCAAGTCATATTCTTATGATTATTTACTAAAAGGTAAGAGGCTACTCAATTTGTTTGAAAAGCTGTGATTATAACTCTTCGTTGTACAATAAGTAATGGATACCTATATTCGTCGTGTTAAATAAAATCAACTTTCTTCCATTGCAGTGTGTGTATGTATCAAAAATGTAATTGTTTAAGTTGTCAAAAACGCATTTTTTATTGGTTATCAAATATATTTCCAGTACAGAAATGTTACATTTAATAAAATTAGTTCGATTTATACATTTCTAATTGCATGCTTATTTGCATTCTTCTTTTTGTATAACTTCACAACCATTCGATTATGGCAGATTGTTCTGAAGACTCAAACGATAAGTCTTATCAATATTTATTTTGGAACTGAAAGTTTTAAAGACAGGCAGTAAACACCAATTTTAATACTACTAAATAAATTTGCAATTTACATTTTCTAATAGTATTATACTTTCAATTATTTCGTCATAACTTCATGTTAGTAAAAATAAATAAAAACTAATATCGAGTTTCGAATTCTCGATCTAAAAGTCTCAAAACTTTAATAAGACTGAGAGTCTCAACACATTCGGTGCGAACCATTCCTCTCTCTCTCTCTCTCTCTCTCTCTCTCTCTATATATATATATATATATATATATATATATATATATATATATATATATATATATATATATATATATATACATATATATATATATATATATATATATATATATATATATATATATATATATATATATATATATCTTTTAAGAAGGGTTTCATTCCGATCTGTGGATAGGCGGGCCGTGGAAGCTTTCCGACCGAAGATATTTTAAAGTTCATGGAGCGTTTAATGTGTATATATTATTAGCGGTAGTATGAAAACGTATAAATTTGTGCGTCTTGCAGCTAGTGTCTATATATTGAACGGAGAGAAAATGCGAATCCCTTTGTACTGACTTGCGGGATTCTGATGGATCAACGCTCACTTTTTTGGACTTATTCTTGGAACGAGTTTCCCAGATTATCTGGAAAGTAGAATACATATAAGATAATAAATTTAAAAACTGTATATGGGTATTTTACACCCTCCTTACGAAAGCTACAGCACATGTTACTTGTCTCCTGTGCACGTTGGTTATTTATTGTATTATATTGTGTTGTACGTAGAATAAATACTTGTTATGACATGTAATTACTACTATCTTATTTACATTTATTATCGCTCTTGCTTTACGACAGCAAGTCATATTCAGTTTGAGGATAACCAATTTTTATTTGCAAATAAAGAAATTGAGACAAATTTGGGTAGCAACAGTGACTGTCACAGACATACTGCCAGTCGTTTAAAAGCAGTGATTATTAGAATAAGAAAAGCACATGAGATTGATATGCCGGATATACACTTTTAGCTTCGTTGCACTGTTTCTCACAATGTCACGTGAAGTGTAACCACAGAATCATTCGTTGACTAACAATTTCGGGAAAATTTGAGAAGTGTGTACCAGAACATGTGCAGGAGCGTGTTCGCTTGCATAAAAGCATAAGCAATTGAGGTATGTTTTTGGTAATTTATCAGTTTCTAGACTATACGTTTTATTAATCTGAGTGATTACACCTTAGATGTAATGGGTCTTATGCAATGTAGTTTTTATGCGTGATTAGAGCCATATGAAAGAGATTGACTAACATATGTTTCCTGCTGTATGGAGCTAATCATACATCACAACGACTCTGCATAAGGCGGAATATCTCTAGAATATGTCTGTCGTGTCAAATTATATTTTTACGAGCAAATTTATGAGACATTCAAAGTGAGGAATACTGGATCACATTTTACGTACTTGTATGACAGTTCGACATGTCTGAAGCCGACTAGATCATACCTTGCATATTAAAGGAACTAATAGTCGACACTGGAGTAAATATTGTCAAGTAACTCAATCCGCCGAGAAAACAATATTTATAGTTGATTAGTTAGCACTTTTATAGGTGGTAAAAGTTGGAGCCTAGGGATGTGCGATATTCGATCTATCGATTCAGACTTTCAAACATGAAAATACCAACATTGGAAATTTTGATAGTTATATCGGTACTTGATATTGTTTAGGTTTCGATAATTTGATATATGGAATAAATTTATCTAAATACGGATATCGTAAAGCCGTATCGAACGATCCCCAAAATGAAGTTTTTGCTACAGTCTTAATTAGATATGCGAAAAAGACGAGATGGGACAGAATTTTCTTTATGAAATTCGAGACGACGAAGAACTATTCAAATTTAGAGATACAGTTTTCGAGACGAGACATAACTTTCGCCTCAAATCTTGTCTCCTGTGTATCCCTAGGCTTACGATAACGCATTGTTAATAATCTTAGTATTTTCTAGTGTATTCGAGAACTTAAGGTAATATATAGTTGAATTGTGAGTTCAGTTAGCATACTTTATTTCCCAAATTGGCTTAAAAAGTATGTTCAAATATTTGTATTTCAATTTTTGAGTATCAAACTGAAGTATACTTTAATCATCGTTATTTTTATATTGTACTCTTAAGATTAAAGTGATATATAGGTAACTTTGAATTCATTTTATATTTTTCTTGATAAAATTAGTTTTAAAGTCAGTGAAAACATACTTATGTTTTTCTTGAGCGCTAAAAGTGAAGTATAGTTCTCAAGCTTAGTATTCAATTTTATTCTTAACCTTAAAGTCATCAAGATCTAGGTTAGAATACATTATGTCAACTAATATATGTGACGGACATTGCTATAAAACCCTTATGAACGCTGGATCATATGAATTTTGAGATGACGGGCACTGGTGCAGAACAAGAAATTTAAAAATATATTTTTTTCCTTCAACGGTTTTTCCACTTTCAATTGTAACTACTTGGTCATGTATGGGAAGGATCAACGTGTTTTCGTAAATATGGTATATCTCCGAAAGATTCACGATGCTGACGGAAGTGACAGGAGAGTAATGTTACAAGCATAAAGTGACGGGCACTTCTGCTTATACCCTAAGAATTCACGAGCAGATTTTAAAATTTTGAAGATTATATTTCGAAGAGGTCAGAGTGCATTTCTGAAAAGTGAAAGGCACCGATATCCTCTCTAATGTAAAGGAGTTATTAACTCAGTAGTTAGATCTATGGCTTCAGAAATCAAAAGTAGTGAGTTCGATTCTACGTCTGGTGTGCAATATTTTTTCCGATATATTTCTTGAAACAGAAATATTTACTTTTTCACTTTACCTCGTAATCCTGAATAGAGATGTTAGAATGCTAAAATAAATATACCAGAATATAATAAAAGAAACATGTGTATTACTTTATTATTTTTTCAAATTTTAATTACACTTTCACCTCTCTAAGCCGTTCCAAAAGTTCAAATTTCACTCTCCTATGTGTGTCTAATTTTGGGTGTTCAAATTCCTCTACTTCCTTAGTGAATAGCTTAGATCTTAGAAATGTCATATTTCTTTCTCCCCCTTTCTCTCTACGTCAAAGCTTAAGATAAATCTTCTGACAAAGAGGTTACTGCGGCAATTTTTTTTAAATATGACGATTGACGCTATTAGTGATATAAGTTGTGGTGTTCATCTAACCTAGTCAATTCCCTAGTCAAAATGTAAGTTCTTCATAATTAATCACACATTATAATGCACCTTTCTTTCCTTCAAGTTCTTCGTAACAGTCACTGCAATCTAAAGCCCCTTTTCGAAAATTATTTATCGAAACAGCAATAAGTTAAAGTGTGTTTACACCACATAGTCCTTTTTGACATTGAAAAATATATAAAACAATTAAATTATTTCATACTACATTTGTAAGAAACTCTGAACTTCCCCTCCATGTTATGCCTGAAACGTTTAAACACAACTCGTAATTTACTAGTTTTCGTCGCTTGTTCACGTTTCTTGATTTTTAACTATAACCATTTTATATGCACAGCTGTGAGAGAACGCAAGTCTGCTAAGTGTAATCGTCTTTATTCATAGTAAGAATTGTTGATTTCTGCAAACATTACAAAATCAAGATATTTTTGATTTCCTTCCACTTCATTTACAAGTGATATTATTTCATTTTCAGAGTAGAAAGACGACAACATGCCGTGGTATACACAAGAAAAGTGTTGTTGTTGCTATACACTGCCAGTTGGTACATTCCTTATTGCCTGTTTGCAATTGGTAGGTATTTTATTATTTTTCTGACAGTTCTAATAAATATATTAACAAAGCCAGCTGCATGTTAGAATCTAAATCATAAAGGAATTGAATAATTATATTTAAATAATATGCAATTTAACAATTCATATTATCAAATATGCATTTGGGTGCTTTCTTCAGGATATATGGTAACGCATACGTCCTTTGTGCCAGAAATTCAATTCGATATCTCGTCGAGAGCTCATGTTTTTGAAATTTCATTCTGTATTGTAGGACTACTTCTCATATAGCTTCCCTGCTGAATACGACGCCACACCGAATCTTAACATAGTATGGAATTATTCAGAACTGTAATTCAGAGACTGGAGCATATTTTAAATTAAATAAAGACATTAATTGACTAACCACATGTTATCATTACGCAAAAGTTCGAATGAGCGATTTGTCCTTAAAATTATATTTGTACTAAATATTTTTCAAATTATTTGAATGTTGTCTCGTGTATTACAGTCCAGCTTTCTCTAGAGATAATTTGCAATTACATAATCAATACCAACTTTTCAGAGAACATTTACAGACAGGATGTATTGGTTGGAATACTCGCGCCAAAAATACCTACAGAATCTAAGCAAAGTTATCTGTTCGCCAGCTATGAAATAAAGAAAGAAAGAATGATAGGCTTTTAATATAAATGAGATTTTGGCCACCTTCGGTGCCAACTACAAAGTGCATTCGATGCTTTTAAATTTTATCACTGAATTTTCATTCATGCAGTTTTCACGGGCGGAGTTTCATTATATTTTATACTTTTGAAATGAAGTATACAACTGTAAGTGAAGAAAACCAAAATCTCTATCCTTCTGTTACCAACAGGACAGATCTAGTACTAACAATGTAACTACCTTTACATCTAATGTAGTACAGAGACAGAGTAGTGAAATAAAAATAAAATCAAGGACGAGAGTTTAAGGGATTTACGAAATTCATGCTGTTATTTCTCGACATTTCTATAATTCTTTGCCAAAGAATATCATCGAAGATACCTCAGTAATATTTTCATTACGCAAAGTATATTTCATAAACGAAAAGGAATCAACATACAAGATTGAGCTTTTAATATCTTAAGGTATTTAAACGTCGACGATATAAATCACAAATTGAACATGTTTCTTGTTAAATAGCATTAGATAACCTATTATTTTGTAAGAGAAGTTATATGAAAGCACCAACATACCACTCGTATACCTACATATTGACTTTAAAGAAAATATCTAAACTTTGAAGCATATATATATATATATATATATATATATATATATATATATATATATATATATAGAGAGAGAGAGAGAGAGAGAGAGAGAGAGAGAGACAGAGAAATACTTTATATCATTACGTTCGTATTTCATCAGGTAAAAGGAAAGCTGAGATAAAGAAGAAAAATACGTTCATAATATAAATTTTCATTATCCTCCTTTTACTTTATCATTGTCTATAAAGGAGTTCCGAGATATATAAAATGAGTAAAATTGAAGAAGATTTTTTACTGTAATACCAGAACTGAACCATAAAACAGAATGATTCTTAGTAAATCGATTAAAACAAGATGAGAACGTTAGTTTGGGAGCAGGGTAAAACGTTACATTAAAGTTTATAAACTAGGAGAATATCACTGTTTTAACTTAATATGTAATGTGTCACGACCAAGGAAAGACAAAAAAGTAATTTTTGGAACATATTTTTTATTTATTTATATCGCTAAATCAATATTTATGATCTTATTATAAATCCAAATGTTTCGCTTATATTTTATAACAAAGCAACAAATTATCTTAATCATATTTCATACAAAAACACCATGTGTAGACTATTTCGCTTGGAGAAATGAAGAGAAAATTGAAATGTCTTAATAATTTCAAAATATGGGAAAATGTAAAACCTTACACTGTGGTCATCGTACAAATCATGAATAAGGATTTGAAAAATATCGCCGTTGTTCACTACCTTATTCCTTTTCTACAGTTCAAAAATATGAAACATCTAAAAGAAATATCATGCATGAAGAGCATTGACAGGAACACCAAAGATTCATCTTTTTAATGACATCATTTTGCGAGCCTTCACAACGGCAGGGATTCCTTCCATTCGTGAACCGTCAGGCTGTTGTTGTTCTGATGGTAAACGACCTGACGGCATGACATTAATACCTTGGATGAGAGGCAAATCACTAGTTTGGGATTTTACATGTCCGGACACATTTGCCCATTCAAGCCTCACATTGATTGTTATGAATGCTCGAGAAGGTGCTAGACCTAGAGAGGCAGAAAAGGAAATTAAATACAACTATCTCCTCGACAAATTTATTTTTGCTTCAATAGCCATCGAGACCAGTGGGGCATGGGGTTATAGAAGCCTTGATTTTATCAGAGAGGTAGGCAGATGCATATCTATCGTTTCTGGAGGTGTTCGTTCAGCGTCCTTCTTAATACAAAGTATATCCATTCCGGTCCAACGTGGCAACGTTTCGTCAGTTCTTGGTGCGTTGCCACCTGGAAGGGAACTGGAGGAGATATTTCTTCTCTAGTAGAGTAAAGTGAGGCAAAAGGCTGCACTTAATGTTCAGCCTGCTATTGCTGCTATACCAAAAACAATATTGAGATGATCCATGATTGTTAATTTTTCTCGAAAGCCGTGTGAAATAAATCTTTTTATAAAGCATATAAAATTTGATAAATTAATGTACAATCAAGTGTAATTATTGACAATACGAATGAACATATTAAAATATTTGATTATTGCTTTACCAAAATGATAATAATTGATACATTTTAACAATGTAGCTACTAAAATTATCTACCTAATTTAACATTTAAAGGCTGTATATAAGTGACTAATAATATTAACGATCAATGGGAAAGTGATTTCAGCTATATTTCGTTTTCTTTTAATTTTAATTGCAGTTGCCATTCATCCTAACAATAATAGATGTGATGCTGTATTTCTTTGTTATCTAACCTTAAACTCTAATACTACGATTCATATGATCAAATAAATTAACATTGTTTCTAAAGACATAAATAATATTAATTTACGATTTGATAAAGGAGGTTTTTTAAATTAATAAAACATCCAAAATATTTAAAAAGATGAAACATGTTACAAGAATAAGTGCAGTATGAAGTTAAGATTTGTTGAAGTTTTAACAGAACTCTTAAATAGAGAATGTGCAAGTATTTTACACAATATCAAACATATCATTACTCGAATGTGTTACAATTCTTCTGAAGACACGTTATAAATTTTATTCTTCAAGAAATATTTTTGAATATATATATATATATATATATATATATATATATATATATATATATATACAGATGGTGATCAGAAAAATGGAAACACCTGTAGTTGGCAAAACGTCAGATGTATGGGTTGGCAGTGGTGTCATAGCGCCGCAGTGCCGGACCGCTGGTGGTGGTGTGTTAGGTCGGTCTCCATACTATGTCAGGCGCAGTGGAACAGCAGTGTCCAGTGGCTGCAACAGACGGAGGTAGTGTAAAATGGGAGACCTCTCAGATTTTCAAAGAGGGCAAATTGTTTGTGCGCGGTTATGTGGAGTGAGTGTGACGGCAGTGGCTACTGTGTTAGGTGTGTCGCGTGGGACAGTGTCGAATGGGATGACGGCCTAAACAACACACGAGAAAACCACATCGGGGAAGCGGAACAGTGGGCGGAAGAGAATCATCAGTGACAGGTCACGCCGGATATTAAAGCGCATTGTCACGCAGAACTGTCGTGCCACTGTGGAGCAAGTGACGGAGGAACTCAATCAGCACCTCCCCCACTCTGTTTGGACAATCACAGTCCGCCGGGATTTACATGACATGAACTTACGGGGTCGTGCTGCACGGGCCAAACCGCTCATCAGGGACCATAATGCTTTCGCACGCCGCAAATGGTGCCGCGACCATGCAACTTGAACCGTTGAGGACTGGAAACGTGTGATATGGTCGGATGAGTAATCCTTCACCCTATACGCAACCATGGGCCGTGTTTAAGTGTGGAGAACGCCCAAAGAAGCTTATGATCTGCAGTGTCTCCACCCAACTGTGAAACATGGCGGCGGCTCGGTGATGCTGTGGGCCGCCATATCATGGTTATCATTGAGTCCTGTGGTCACACTTAGCGGACGAATCACTGCCAACGATTGTGTCGTAATTTTAGGAGACCACTTGCATCCTATGGTCCGGATGTTGTTCCCGGACAATGACGCCATCTTCCAGGATTATAATGCACCCATTCACACAGCTGGCGTTGTTGCAGCGTGGTTTGAGGAACATCGGGATGAAATTCAACACCTCCCATGGCCCGCCCAATCCCCAGATCTCAACATAATTGAACATCTGTGGTCAGTCTTGAAAACACGACTCCGGCGACGATCTCCACCTCCATCCTCTCTCACAGAACTGGCCGATGCCCTGGACGAGGAATAGTGTAAAATTCCACTTGCTACCACTCACGACCTCTATGCCTCCATCCCATGTTGCATCAAGGCTGTTCTGAAGGCGAAAGGTGGCCCGACACCATATTAATCTGGTAAGTTGCAATTTCGTTGAGGTGTTTCTATTTTTCTGATCACCATCTGTATATATATATATATATATATATATATATATATATATATATAGTTATAAATATGTCACAAAGTTTGGAGTGGCTCTGTAGGCATGCGGAGTGGCACAGAGCTGTGTATAAAGCGGAAGATGCATGTAGTGTGTTTGACTGTTCATGACATACGTTAATATTGTACTGAGTTCTGATGGAGTGGTGCGATTACGAAAATCGTATAGCAGTAATTTCTCTACAAAAGCTCTGGAAGACAGCAGATGAGATTTTCATTTTTCTGAAACCCCTACAAATGAGCAAGAGATTCGTGTATTGCGCTCTGCAGCGATACACCGAGACTGAAACGGCAAGGAGTGGCAGACCATGAATGGTACGAACCCCGATGGTCCAGAAAACAGTCTCAGCAAGAATTTGAAGAAATCCTGTTCCAATACAAAATGTGATGGTTGCTGAAATGAACATCAGCAGAAATTCCATGTCTCATGTGCTCAGGAGTAACCTACATCTACTGGCGTATAAGAGGCGGACTGGTAACTTTCTGGGAGAAACATTCAATTCCCTTAGGGTTCTTAAATCAAAGAGACTGTTTCGGTGTTACGCCAACAATCTCCACAGAAATATTCTGTTCACTGACGAAAAGGTGTTCACAATTGAGCAGTCCTACAACGCCCAAAGTGATCGTGTGTATGCCACGTCATCCACTACAGCTGCTGAGGCAGCTCCAAGGGTTCAGAGGGCACATCATCCTGCCTCAGTGATGGTTTGGTGGAGAGTGAGCTACTCCGGCACAACCCAACTGCATTTTTGCGAACAACGTGTTGAAGCAGCTGCTAAGGTGTACTAGGACACAGTGCTAACACCTAAAGTGAAACCACTGTCTGCTACCATGTACCCTGGAGAATGGTGGATCTTCCAGCAGGATTCCGCTCCAGGCCACACAGGGAAATCGGCCCGGAACATAACCTGTTGCATTACAAACTTTGGCAGTCCTTCAGTCAAAGGTCTGCCATAAACGGCATTCATCTGCCGACAGTCTGAAAGAATCCTTGACCCGAGAAGTGAACAATTTTCCCATAGACGTAGTGCGTAATGCCATTGACCAGTATACATGTATTAAAATTACCACTAAACATGTATCATCAATATGATGATAGACAAAAGAAAGAAATAAGTTTGAAAAGTTGAAGGTTGCCCAATTATTATTATTTAATAAAGATACATGCGAAGTTGGGTATATAATTCTAAAAAAAATTCAAATCCAACACTTTGGAAAGCAGGAGATGAAACTAAACAACTTTTTAATTATGTATTTTATAGAAATCTCCGCTTTTGTCGTTGCCAAATACTTTTAACATACATATTACACTTCCCGAATGTAACATTCCGATTTGGAATAATTATCGAAAGTAGATACCAGTTATGAAATAACCAAAATACGTATTTTTGTCAATTTCTGCGAACAAAGAGCTTTAGGTGCAAAAGGCCCATATAAAAATTTGGAAATTGGACACACGTATGGAAGAAGTTGATTAATGTGAATTAAGTGGTGCCCAGATAGTAGAGAAGTAAAATGTTGGATCAAAGGTTTGGTATGTTTCTGAAAAAAACAGTTAGTGGGTGCACAGACAATTCCAAACTTTAGGTTACGAAACATGAAAGTGCCAGTAACTATAACTCAAAAGTTCCTAAAACATAAGGACAGTTGAAACGAAATTTGTGTAAGGCAATAATCAAAAGTAATTAATTACAAATTTTTACTTCGTGTGGAAAAACAGTGTTAGAGCCAAAGCCCCTCCGAAACATGTACATATTACAGTAGAAGAGCAGGAATTAGTAGACCGAAAGGAATGAGATTGTATACTTACAAGCAAGCAGTTTGTGTTTCCCAATTGCACTCATTCGATTTGCTTCAAATTTAACACATAAAAACTAAATATAAAATAAATCGACACTGTTTTTTCATGCGGAGAACATTGTAAGGCTTAAAGGCGCCCCCTGAAATACTATAAAATACGTTACAGGGAGGAAACAGATAGCGTAAAAGTAGTGAACTTTTGTCATTAGTTAAATGACCTAAAATTAGGAATCAATACATTGAATTTCGACTGCGTCATACTACAAACCTCAAAAGTTCAACGAATGAACATTGAGGCCCCTAAAATGGTACAAACAGACAGACAAACAACAAGATGTTAATAGAGTCGTTCCTGGAAGCCTCACTGACGTTATACGAATAACACGAACATGTATGTTGATCCCAGATTACTGTTCTCTGAAGTGTTTAGCATTTTTTTAATCACTATAGTGGTGCTTCTGCATGATATTTGTGTCAAGTGGGAATAAGTAAAACCCTTACATAATAATATACCTATAGCTGTTTGTCATTCTACTTCATCTTTCATTTTCCAGAGGTTAATTTCTGTAGTGTGTGTAATTTGCTTGCGATTTTTCATTCAGTCCTATCAAGTTATTGAAAATATGTTACAATATAGCTGAAGGATATACTTTATGTTGTTTCAGACCGTGTTTGTCTGTAACATTTTATGCGCGTATGCTACGTTTCCAATGTGTAGTGATACATCAACATTAACATAACAGATTCTTGATCTCTTGAAGGTGTGAGTGATATAAACATGTATGATACTTAAGCTATGAAACATTAATCAGAAACGTCTGCACATTGCTACTTGCTATCCACACCTGAATGACACCTAGCGACAAGTCACAGATATTATATGAAACATTATAGAACGAGCTTGAGATGAGTAGTATAAACATACCGACGAAACAACATAACTTTTTACAAAATTTAGCAGTTTCGTCCAACGAAGTGAAAGTTAGGGTTTTAATGATTAACCTCAAGGCGAAGACTATGCCAGTGTTTTATGGTATGGAAGTAGAGAAGACCACCCGTACGATCTATTATAATTGGATTATGTTGATTAATGTGGAGTGACCACAAAATACATCTTTCCCCTAAATATATAAAAGCCAAATTCCGGAGCGTTTTGTTACGGAACCAATTACATCGCTGGAAGAAACAGGTAGAAGCAAGTACAGAAAGAGAAAAGCTTACGCAAATATCGCAGTTGTTGTTAGAAAAATCAAGATGCGTTGCAAACAAATATGACGATTTATGATATATATATATATATATATAAAACTATGCAAAGGTAGGCTGCCCATTTTGGCATGTTCGTTCCGATTCCTTCACTTAAAAATTCCACTAAATCGTTATAGGAATTTAAGAATGCGCGTCATATTGTGTAGCGAAAAGTGACGATTTTGTAACAAAATCAATTACACTGTTCAAAATAAAAGTGAAAGGACAAGTACAAAGAGACGAATGTATTGATAGAATAAAATAACACATGTTGAAGTATGGGCGGGCACAGTATTACATTCTGATCAAAATTATATTTAATTTATGATGTATGGTGTTCGTTGCATTGCTGAGCGATAGGAACCAAAAATTGAATATAGTTATACAGTAGGTGACTTCAACGACTCACAGCAATACCATAAAGCCTTTGCTATCAGCTGACGGCAGATTATTATCCCCACTGTTTATAGTTATGAAGGAAACTAGTAGAGAATTTCGGCGAAAAGTAAAGAAAAATCCTATCTCAGAACATTTATGTTAAGGTGTTAAGTAAACTATCAAAAGAACATTTTTGTTTGTGGTTGGGAAACGCCTATTTTCCTTCAACCGCGGACAGTGTCATTGTAGTTTTGTACTCATGGGCTAGTTACTGTGATTATTTATTAGATGCAGCCCTACCAGAGCGAATAAATGAAAGGTTACTCAAATTACCGAAATGGCTATTTGGAGACTTCCACCATTAGACGTTTATGGATTTCGTTTGTGGAAAATAATTAACACGCGGTTTCCAGACATACTTCTCTTACTGCAGTAGGACGTTAATCTTGATTTATGGAAGAACAGCATTTTAAGGCTTCAATCTCTGACTCATAATCAGGTTTCATACCTGCGGTTTTCTATTATGTTCAAATATGTTTGATATCGAAGTGACTATACTGACGAGAATCCTGCACAATTTACTACACCTGACGAATCTTCTTTCACAGAACATAAACCTACATGTGATATTTGTGAAAATGTGGTTGTATTTCGTTACTTATTAGATATTTTTTTAATCCATATACCTTCTTTTGTGAATACAATATATGTCAAGAAGTTTTCTTTACTTTCTACTTCACAATATTTACTTCGCGTGTTCAATACGATTATTGATTGAAGATTTATTTGCCTCTACTAATAGCTGGGTATACAAACTAACAAGTGTTTCCTACTTTCAACAATCTATTTATTGGGAGACTTTTTTACTATTTTAGCACTAGTCGTTTCCTACCTATAGCATATCTTATAGTAATATTGATACAGTAATATAGTATGGTGTCGACGTTTGTGCTTACCTTTGACGTGCCAAATTTGAAGCAAATCGGATGTGGATACTTGCGAAACAAATATTGTCTTAATTTACATGTACAAAATTCAGGTGCTATTTCATTCGCTTCAGTCCACTCTTTCCAGCTCCTCTGTAATAATACTTATTTTTTATTAGGGGCCATCGCATCCACATAGTTTTACTGCAAATTGAAAGCACGTCTTCGGTTTATGTGCGTTTTGTTCACACACAAAGTTTCCTTGCAGTTTTCCATCTCATTTAAGCACTTTTGTCATATACTTATTGACGTATACAGACTTTTGACATTTTATAATCCAAAGTTTGCAGGATGTACGCTTCACTTAATTGCTCTTTTTTTTTAAGAAAAATACAGAATACTTATTTTACTTCCACAATTTCTGTGTAAAGTTTCATTCAATATGCACCACTAGTTCCTGCCTTTGAAGAGTAAAATTTCAAAATTTTGGTTGGGCACTTTTGGACGCTAGGACGTTT
The DNA here is from genome assembly GCF_964235325.1 of Thermobia domestica. Lineage (NCBI taxonomy): Eukaryota > Metazoa > Arthropoda > Insecta > Zygentoma > Lepismatidae > Thermobia > Thermobia domestica. Next base: position 3,154 of record NW_027657773.1, on the reverse strand, counting down.
AACCGCAGAAGATAAAAAGAACACGTTTTTGTTTATTTCATGCGCATCAATGCTAATACATTGCAATTATTCATGTCCTTTAGGGACTTCTGTCGTTTATTATTTTTAAAATAAAAGATACTACGGGTCTCGACCCCATCCAGCTGTTTTCTTTCAGAAAAGAACAAATGACTTATTCACACATTTTACGTCTACAATATATGTGACAGTTTCATTCATAACGGTCCACTTTCTCTTTGTTTTAGGCGGTCATTTTTCAAAAGTTTGGATAGGGGTGCTCCCATTTAAGAGAATTTTTTCGCAAAAAAAATAATAATAAAAAAAGCACGTATCCGTTTATATCATGTATAGGAACTAGCTGAAAAGTTTTATCAAAATCTGAGTGTTACAATTGAGAAGTTCTCTTTGTTAGATAAAATTATATTCACAGGGAAAAGTGAAGCAGAATTTTATATCTTCTTTGATGGAAAGAATACGAGTCTAGTTTTTGCTCAGGGAAAGCTACAAGTTAAATTAAAAAAGAAGAAAAAACAATATTGTTAATTAGAGTTCTCTACAATAATTTTTCAAGTATTAATGCCATAGATTATGTCCCTGATATTCCATTGAATATATAACACATGGGCTGAAAAGTCCCGGGCCTAACACATAGATGGCGCTAGTTGTATTGCAGTCACCTTGTTTTCAGTGAATACTAACCTTCACAAGACAGCTGTGAGAATTTCATGATATTCTATTCATTCGTCTGTGAGTTATTGTGCTAAGAGTGACCCTACTTGTGTTAGTTTCAAAACAATGGATCAAAAACAATTTCGTGTTTTAATTTTACACTGCTTCTTGATGGGAAAAAATACCGTTCAAGCGAAGCAATGGCTTGAAAAGTGTTATGGGGACTCCGCGCCATCAGAAACAACAATAAAACGTTGGTTTGCTGACTTCAAACGTGGTCGTAGAGACACCGATAATGCAGAACGCAGTGGACGTCCAAATGAGGCAGTAACATCAGAAAACATAAAAAAATCCACAAACTTGTTTTGAATGATCGAAAAGTGAAGGTGCGTGAGTTAGCTGACATCGTAAAGATATCAAAAGAACGTGTTGGCTTTATATTGCATGAGCATTTGACTATGAGAAAGCTCTGTTCAAAGTGGGTGCCGCGTTTGCTCACTGTTGACCAAAAACAAGAACGTGTTGATGCTTCTGAGCAGTGTTTGGCCATGTTTAAACGTAACAAACCGGACTTTTTGCGTCGATATGTGACCATGGATGAAACATGGATCCATCACTTCACTCCGGAATCAAAACGATCGGCATCTGAGTGGACAGCAACTGTTGAACCTCGTCCAAAGCGCCCGAAAGCACAACAATCGGCTGGCAAGGTTATGGCCTCGGTATTTTGGGATGTGCGTGGTGTAATATTCATCGACTATCTTGAGAAAGGACATACCATTAACAGTGACTATTATATAGCGTTATTGGAGCGTTTGAAGGCCGAAATTGCAAAGAAACGACCGCATATGGCAAAGAAAAAACTTTTGTATCATCAAGACAACGCACCGTGTCACAAGTCAATCAAAACAATGGCAAAACTACATGAATTGAACTTCGAATTGCTCCCACATCCACCGTATTCGCCAGATTTGGCTCCCAGCGACTACTGGCTGTTCGCAGACCTGAAAAAAATGCTCGCCGGTAAGAAATTTCGCACGAATGAAGAGGTTATCGCTGCAACTGAGGCCTATTTTGAGGCAAAAGATAAATCGTTCTACAAAAGTGGTATTGAAATGTTAGAGCGGCGCTGGACTGATTGCGTTGCTCTTCATGGAGATTACGTTGATGAATAAAGCTAATTTTGAACCAAAAAAACGGTGTTTTCTTTGTTAGCCCCGGGACTTTTCAGCCCATGTGTTATACTATTAAATTTCATCTAAGAATTTATTCCGGGGAAAGTGACTATAATAGAATTAATTATTTTTTGGTGTAAACAATATAGACGAATATATTATGTTTTTAATTTTACAAACCATAACAAACTTATGCTTAATTGGAAACTATAGAAATTTTAATACGTTATTATAGAAAGTTTAAAAACATGCAAAAGAAAGTGGCAACTTTAGAAAGTTTATATAGTAGAGAAATAATGATTGTTACGTTTGTTGCCTGCATAAGGATACAAATGCGATGGTGGTTTAATCATCATGTCTTTGTACGACGTTAAGATGAGAATAAAATGCAAAATTAACGGTAGTCAAACAACGCCAACGTTTTCCACATGTCCACATAGTTATTAAATCTGCAATGTATAAACATTGTGATAATGTTAACCTATAATTTTAGGAGATTTCATCGTTATTACGTATAATAAATAAAATTATCTGGATGCTTTTGAGAGTAATGCTGCATAAATATTAAATAATTCACATTATGTGCTTATGCAAAAGAATAATTTCGAACACATAAAAATAGATATAAGAAACACAACTACCCCCTCTTGTCATTTTCATTTGAGGCAGTTATTAAAATCTTCTAAATCTTTAATTCTATACGTAGGTGGATTAGATGGAATAACTTCGCTAATAACAAATACTTCTGTTGACCAATTAGGTGTATATCCATTCTCAAATAACGCTTTATATTCTTTCTTATACACTTTCTCCAATATTGTTTGCTCATTCTTCTTGCTAACTTCTATAGGCTTTAAACCAATTGTTCTATGGACACGATTATTATATTCGCTAACTAGTGTTGGTAATATTTGTATCCATTTATAATATGCTTGTGTTGTAAATTTCTTCCACATGTTTTGTTTAAGTGTTCTAATGAATCTCTCAACAAGAGAAGCTTTCTTACCACTATAGGTTGAGTAATGATTAATCTTATTTTCCTCCATCAACTTCTTAAATTCTTTATTGTAATTCATTATTTATTGCCTTGATCAGTTTGTAAGTTACTACGTTTGCTCGTTCTTAATATGGATTCAAATGCTTCTGTAACATTCCTACCTCCCTTATCTTTAACAGAAACAGCAAAAGCATATTTCGAAAACACATCTATAATCGTTAGCAAATACTTATAGCCTTTGTTTAACTTCGAAACACCTTTTAATACTCCGCTATCCATTTCCACAATCTGCTTGCCATAAATCATCTATACT
>NW_027657772.1:0-19991 GCF_964235325.1 Thermobia domestica | reverse complement strand
ATGGTAGTGGAGCGATCGCTGAGCAATGGAGATCCCCATAGATAGACATACGTGTCTAAATTCTCCATCTGTCAGTATGGATTACTATAATGCAGCGAGCAATCTGCTATTATCGGCACGTCATTTGCATTTGTCAGTGTTGACTTTCTGTGTAATCATCTGACTCGACAGCGATATCTTTCCGTGTTCACAAGATATTCGACATTATATCAGCGCCTTCGCCCGTTTTCGACCTATGTTCATTAGATATTTTTTTACTTAATTTTATGTTTTATCTCCTTCAGTCTGTCGGTGTATTATCGTACCACATTGTATAACAGGACCAATAATGATGATGAATAATGTAGTTACCGGTATTCCAGCTTTTCATAGTTGTAAATTGCAAGTAATGAATTTTTGAAACTGTGTGTTGTTGTTGTTTACTGTGTTAGCAGTGCAATGCTAGTCTGATAAAGATGCAGAGTAAAGTTTGACTTTATTTACTACTTAGCTATGCTAATCTATTTATTACGATAAAAACCATTGTTTCTTCCAGTCATTTTCGCAGAACACATAAATTGAGTAATTATCGTATTTGCTCATAATACACAAATTACGGCATGTAAATTATTTCACAAATTGTACTTACTACTTCTATATTCGTACAACTGAATCGCGAAACCTACCGGAATAACGAAAAGAAACACCAGGATAATGAATGCAATATAGACTAGGAAAATGCCAAAGATAATGATCTAGCGGTACCAGGATTATCAAGACATTTGTGTATGTTTAAGCATTTCATTAAATACGTAAAGATTTTGTATAAGGTCATTTTGTGAATAAATAACCTGAAAAACTGTATAAAAAATACAAAATTTCGACAAAGTTTGTGCTTCTTTGTAATTTTTTGATGGTGTCCTAAAACTATCATCTGATGGTATAGCACGCCTGTCTCGCGAACGGGGTGCTGGGAATCTGGGAAACGAAAGGACGGCACCCTTGCAGGTTTGCTCCAACGTAGAGCAGCGATGTGTCATTAGATTTGTTAGCTGAAGGGTGAAAACCAATTGAAATTCACTGTCGGATGACAGTGCAATGTGGTGAAAGCTGTTTCAGTCAAACACAAGTGTACGAGTGGGCAGATAAGTTCAAGCTTCGTGTAACAAGAGTTGAAGATTTGCCACGCCCAGGACGCTCTGTCTGTGCAATCACGGAGAACAATGTTGCGAGAGCTGACACAGGAAAACAGAGCGTATTACATTTGTGTTCGACTCAAACAACTTTTACAACATTGCACGGTCATCCGCCGATGAACTGCGATTGGTTTTAACTCTTCAGCAAACAGAAATCTAATGACACTCCGCTGTTCCACGTTGGTGCAAACCTGCAGAGGTGCCAGGACCATCTGATAATAGTCCTAGGACACCACCACAAAAATAACAAAGCAGCACGAACTTTTATAATTTTTTTATACAACTTTTCCGGTTATTTATTGAATGAACTTTGTATATGTTCCATGATGGAAACATCTTTACCTGAATTTTATTTCACTAAAACAAAGGATCTAAATTTAAATTAGAACAAAGGCAATTTATATAAATAATGGGATTTTATAATAAACAATTCAATTTATAACAATGATAAATTTCTTCGTAAGTATCATTTTGGACCAAAAATACCATGGAAATAGAATTGAGTAAAGCCAAAAATATGTATAAAATTTCGTAGAATCATATCATAGCAATTGATACTAACTTCAATAAATAAATAAATAAATAAATAAAAAAATAAAGCGACAACATACCGATGTAGATTATATGTGTGTGATATACATTTTTACATATTTCTGTACACTTTCGAGTGAAATTCTCTTCAGCTACACACAATTAAATGTGTTTTAAGTCACACTACGTTCTTCAAGCAAACAATAAATACACAAGGAAGTAAGGTAATTTCGGATTTAACCAGCATTTGAATAACGGCCCTCTCGATGATTACAGATTTGTCAGCTGAAATTATTGTCAAGGAAAAACAAAATTTACACAACAAGATAAGAAATTAGAATATTTATTATTAAGTATTGTAAAATGTGTATATTAATTAATAAACAAATAAAAAGTAGATTAAAAGTGTGAAATGTTAGCTGCTTTTTCGTGCAATCTCTTTGTCATAAGAGAGATTAGGACAAAGGAACTCAGTAGTATATACTCGTCAACAAACACAGTGCAAGTAGCAGGATTGGGATATCTAGCATATAAGATGGGCGAGACACGTGGCCCAGAAGACAAATACGCTCAGCATGCATAGTTATTGATGGAATGAATGGGTCAAGCATGACATATTTCTGAAACACTTCCGGTATTATTTGTTTCGGCTGGGTTCCAAACACATGAGCTACATACGGAATTTACAATGGTAACGTTTTGTACTTGCTTACAAATATTATAATGAACGAGAGAATTGGAATTTTATTTTAAACTTCTAAAAGAATGAAAAGTTTAAAGAGCAAACGGATAAAAAAGGTAGATAAGAAAACATCTACATGAAGTAAGATGAAACACACATCGGCTTATGCTTTGTTCATCGAAAACGAATACTATTACCACAAAAGTTGATTCTGTATGATAATCATGCCGTTTATCAAGATGAAACTGATATCAAAACATATTCCTATCAAGCCTTTGTGACTATAAAAATTATCCCTAATGCAGGGATGCAAATAACAGCTCGCCCGGGGCGAGTAGTTCATCGGTGCGGGCGAGTATTTAATATCATACCGAAGGTAAGTAAATGATTTCTATTGTGGGATGTGGGTTAGTAGCTTTTTTCTTGGGCGAGTAAAATTTTATTGCTTATTTGCATTCCTGTCCTAATGATACAACATAACTTTTGTCAATAATTTTTAAGACTGACACAGATTGGCTTTCAAGAAACAATTTTTACCAAACGGTAAATTACGGCTTAAGCATTGACATTATCGTTATATGTGCCACTCAAGAACTTCTGATTTTTTATTACTATTATTATTTGTAATACCGCTCACAACTTTCTTCATGCTACTAACAAATGAAAGGGATTCCAACGAAGAAAACTCATGTCACTGCTGGAAAGCATTCGAATGTCATATAGTATTTAACATTAAGCACATAGAACTTATAGGGTTTATACGCAAAGTAATGAGACTGAGTCTGCTAAAAAGAATTCATTGATCCGATCGGTACATATTGTTTACATTCTTCAAAATAGTCTCCTTGGGCGTCGATACACCACTGCCAACGCGATACTCACGCTGCAAACTCTCAATGGAAGTCAGATGCGTAAGCTCTTTCAGAGACTGTGAGAGCACTTTGAATGGCAGGAATATCATCGAAACGGTGACCTTTTAGGTTTCTCTTGAGCTTTGGGAACAGAAAAAAGTCCGGTGGGCTCACACTGGGGCTGTACGGTGGCTGTGGCAAGGTCGCAACATCAATCCGGGCCAGGTAGACGGTCACAACGAAGGGGTGTGGGCTGCAGCGTTGTTGTAGTGGAGCATGCAGCGATTGGCAATCTCCCGTCGTCCGTTTGACGACTCTGTGCAGGCGCACAAGGACTTCTTGTAGAAAACGGCGTTGACGGTTCGTCTCGGAGTGATAAAACTCAAAAAAAAGCTTTTGCCCCACGGGTAATCCTCACTGCGTCAGAGCTCGAACGCGACTAACGCCAGATGTGCTGCTTAGCTTAGATCTCCCTCAAAACAAATCCCCCCCGCCGGGGAGCGCGCTGCTAGCAACTGGAGCGCCGCACGGCGGCCAGTCTCACTACTTTAGGGACAAACCCTGTATTATTCACTTCAAGTTTACAAATCAAGCAAATCATAATGCTAAAACATTTTTCACAACAGTAAAATATAGTAACGATTTTACCTGTAGAAGTCCATTTTGCTCGTAATGTGATACGAATTCTTGCATAATACTAGGTGGGACATTAGGAAGTCGATCATTAAGAATGAATGGTTCAATAGATTCCAGGTACAATGCTTTGGCAATGGGATGGCCACAAGCAGCTTCATACACCTTTCCAAATAACAAATCCCTGTAGATATAAAAACATTACAGTCAAGTCTTGAAAGAAAAAAAAAATACGTATTTTTCAAGAATAAAAACCAATTAAAATTATCTTCAAAATCATTTTTATATAGGGTGACGAGGGACACTTATGGCACATAAACGCAAACCTTAATTTTAATTGCTCATATCCCAAAGTAATATCTTTTGTTTTAGTTTTGACAAATATAATTACAATTCTGTTACTTCCATATTATGTGCATGAATTAAGAAGAAAAACCTGTAAGAGAAATTTGAGATTTGTTTTTTAAACTCTCTACTGCCAGAATTATCCCAACTACGGAGGAATTATGGCAAATTCTCCTAGCTTCTATTGTATTTACAATGCATTGACTTTTAGATAATCCTGTCACAAGCCTGTTTTAGCCCTTTAAAATGGTATTTCTAAATGTATTCTATCTCTATTTATAAGGAAGTAAATAAAAAAAAAAAGCCCAGACAGTACAAATGACTCTTTTATACATATTAAATCTACAGAAAGAAAATAAGAACAACTTAATTATGAAAACTCACAAAAAGACCTTTGAGCTCTTAAGCCTCCACTTATTTAAAACATTTACAGTCCCTGTATATCTTGAAAGATGCAAATGGCCTATATTGTTAGCTAATTAATAGACTTAGTAAAGGCACAACGTAACCAGTGACTTCTCAGTCAAAATCTGAATCCGGATCTATTGGGAAAAATTCACGTTTATACACAGAAACCCATTTGTACATTCCCCCTGCCATTACAATGTCTTCTACTATCACGCAACTCTGGAATTTACAGAAAAGGATCAACAAAATTTTATTCAGTTAGGTTTTCTTCTTTTGTTTCGGACTGTCCCCTAGCTAGTTAGTTACGCATCTTCTTTTATCTCATTGTATTATATTTTATTTTACCTCATTAGATTCGGATTTGCACGAATTAACCTTTGTACTAGTATATAGCTGCATTTTATTCCTATTTCTATATTTTTTCATTACTTATGGATAAAGTAAAGTTACAATCATCTTGCATATTGCACATCACCACTTTCTCAGAGTAGATTCAACTATTCGTGGAAGTCGATCCTTAAATAGGATCACAGTAAGAGGTACAAAATACGATTTTGTTTCTAGAAATATGCATCTTTGAGCTTATGTCAGTAACTTTATGAACCAACTTGTTAACTATCAGAACTCAGGAGGAGGTAAGAAGCGTCTCGAAACTGTTCGTATATTTTCTTTTTGGATATCTTAACGTGCTAGAATTTTCATTTATTATTTATTAATCGAACCAACTGGTTTAGTCGGGCTTGTAATATTTCAATAAATGCATGGTCTCACTGGAATACAAGTTATATACAGCGTGGGTGGAACGTAACTCCCTATTTTGAATTGTGAATTTCTATCGATGTTATGTGTAGAAAGCAATGAAAGTTATCTTGTTTTATAGACTAAAGTATGCCATTTTTGTCCTATTTTTTCCAGAACCTGTGAAGCTTGCTTTGTTCCTTTGAAGATGGCAGGACGGTTATTGAGGAGAAAGCCGAAATTGCAGCAAGATTTGAGATGTGACAGTCTGCAATTCAGATCCAACGGTGGTGGAGGGAGTCAACATAGGAGGTAAGCTGTTCTGGATGCAAAAACAATTAAAAATTGCCGCAGAAAATTAATGACTATCAGAAGTATCGTGGGCAGTAAGAGGTTAGGTAGGCCCTCGACTTTGGTATCAGAAAAAAGGTGGCCACAGTAAAGGAGATGTTCGAACGAAGACGTTCAAAATAAACAAGGCAGGCTATAAGAGAGAATGGAATTATGCGCTATTCTGTGCGTAAAATTTTCCACAGAGTTACATTACAGACCATGGAATCCTCATTATGTCCAAAAGTTGTATTCAGGTGATCGCAATAGATATGTTGAATTTTGTGAATGAGGCTCGTATGAGGGCAAGCCGAAAGTGAGAGTGTGGTGTAGATTAACATCTTCCCGCATTATTGGATCCTATCTGTTAAGACACACTATGAACACTGAAAGATATCTATGAAAGTTAGAAAATTGTATATGGCCTACAATTTCTGAATGGGATGAGCTACATGAACTGTTATTTATGCAAGATGGAGCTCTCCCTCTTTATTCGTTGCCTATAAGACAATGGCTTTATGAACGCGTCGCAGGACGCTGGATAGGTCGTCGAGATTCCACAGAATGGCCAGTACGAAGTTCTAATGGGTTGTTAATATTAATTATTAAAAAAGAGTAAGTGAATAGAATTGTACGTTGTCAGGGAGATAGTCTGACCACAGCGCAATAGTGGGAATGTATGGAACTACAGTTATTAGAATTTTTCGTCACGCATTATATGCTTCAGTTGTGAAGCTGAAATCGAACTGGTCGAAAAAAAAAAAAAAAAAAAACCTTGTATATTGAGTTAGTGAATGGTGTATTTAACGATTTTGTAAAGCAATTACGTTAAAATAATTGTTTTGTTTGTGTAAAAAAAAGGCAACTATTTAATGTTGGTAGATGCTACATATAAATTGTATTGGGTGAGTTTTAATGCTTACATATTTTCCTTAAAATAAGAGGATAAATAGGTTGCTTAAACGAATGTAGGTTGATTCCAGAATTCATGATTGGCTTATATTCTAATAGAGCTTGCTTAGCTTTGGTCAGTTAGAAGCCAAATAATTTGAATGTTATTAATAGGGCAGCCTAAAAGCATAATAGCAATTTAGACATACAGTTGGTACCTTGAACATGGTTGTGGATGTCTAACGGTCAAGAAGAAAAAAAGATGATTCTTGATTGGTAGAGATAACAAATTATGTTATGTTATCTATGATTTCAGTTGAAATAGTAGTCTGAAGAAGGAAGTCATATACTTCCGAAACTGTTACATTTCTCGTTAATTTATAATAAAGAATACAGACAGCCTTGTAAGAAAGTTATGTTTAATTTATGAAGAAGAAACTAATTTTAAAAGCATAATAAAACATAATTTTAGAAAATAAAGCATAAAGCATAATTTAAAATATATAGCACAATTCTTGGAAAATTCTGTTTAACTGCAAGTTTAACATGCTGTATTAAAAAATTTTTAAACCAATATTTGCAATGCAAAATCATTGAGAAGATAACAATGCAACAATGAAAAGCTTATTTTTATTTCTGTAAACTTTTCGGTGTAATCCTTTGATGTGGAGAAAAGAAGAAAGGAAAAGAAGAAGAAAACTTTCTGCCAACAATGAATAGTACACAAGAACTCCACACTAGACCTATATTGTTTTCTGTACCTTTTGAACTTGATCACTTTCTGTACTTTTTGATGGCATCTTTTACTTTCCCTTTCTGTATATATGTGCCTCTAAGGCGCACACAAGTGATAAAAAAAACTGCCTTGAGTAAAGCATATCCTCTTTACAGTGCATTAAGTACAAAGGTAATTAAATATGAAATAAACTGGTTGCATAAAATATACAGATCAAGATATTTAGAATATTTAATGTATAGTAAATATTATAATTAATGTAAAACAATGATTTAAATTAACAATAAAGCATAATAAAGCATAATTTGGTAAAAAAAAATAAATAAAGCATAATCACACAAAAAATATGGGTTGCTTTAGTTATTAATATCTCAAGATACAATTTATGTTAGAGAATTTAAATCGAAAGGTACGTTCGTTCACTTGTTAAACCAGTTATAGTGCTGTTATTTGATGCTATTAGTGAGAAGGATTTATATTAAAATTCCAATATGTAGAAATTCGCCTTCTCATTTCATCTAATTAAAAGTACAGTGATATCTACTTGCATTTTTTGGATTTTATATATATATATATATATATATATATTGAAAAGTTCAACTATTCTTAGCCATTCTTATATTAACCCAAACAGAATGGAGGGGGATATTTCATTCCTCCTCGACCAGTGACGTTGCGGTATTTGAATGTCAATACTTAACGCACGTTACAAAGTTCAGACCTCACCCCATGCGATTTTTTTTATGGGGGTGGGCTAAGGAAGAAGTGTACCGCAGCAAACAACAAACTCTTGGCGAATAAGATCCACTTGAGAATAAGATCCACGGGTCATAAGTAGTATTCCTGCTGAGTTCTTGAGGAAGGTCACAGCAAACGTACCTGTTCGTTTGAGACAGTGTCTAGAAAATACTGGAGTACACATTGAGTTAACTTTTGAACATATAATCAGGGGTGGATCCAGGACCGACTTCTGCTGGTCATACTGCTACTTAAAGCTACTTTTAAGAGCTTCAAACTCTGGAATGGGTTTTATTTATATATATAAAATAAGAAAGTTTCCTCTTCTGGGGAGGAAACATCGCCCCGATCAACCCCCCTTCCTGAACTGCCACTGCATATAATGGTATATAATAAACTACACGTGTGCAAAAAATTGAGGTTATAGCTACAATATTTTAGGAGGTAAAATTTTAAAAATAGGGAGTTACTTTCTGCCCATTCTGTATATATATATTATTTAGTTTAGATACTAAATTATACTCTTAGTAACATTCTTAGCATTTTGTACTATACACTGATCATTTCTCAAGTACTGTAATTACGGAAGTTGCTTTGAATGAGCAAAAAGACAAAGAAACATCATTATTAAGGAACTTACAACTGATCCAAATTGACACTATATTCTACACAAACTGGAACTACTTCCTCGTAATGTTCCCGCAATGCGTCATCATCTTTATTTGGGTTATCTGCAGCAAGAACCTCATCAATATATGCATTTAATATTTCAAGAACCTGTAAAACATGATTAGAATACAGATATTAGAGACATTTTAATATACTCCTACAGTAATGTTCAATTAAAAAGTAAATAACCTAACTTACGAGGGGGTACTGATAAAGAATGAACCTTATCAAGAAAAAATTGAGCTAGGAAGCTGAAATTAGCAAGGTATATAGGACAGGATTTGTATAGAGTATGTTGCAAAATGCAATGTTCTATAATATTAACATCCTTTTCTTTTTCATTTCAAAAGTGAAGATGGCTGCACTTCCAGCAAGCTTCAGTTCAGAGGAGCATAGGATCTCATGAAGATTCTCTTCCTCCAAGGGAAAGGTGTGAAGCAGATCTACGTTGAAATCAACCAAACTTTGGGATACCGCGGGCCATCATATAAAACTGTCAAACGCTGGGTGGCAAACTTCAGAACTGGCCATTTTGATGTTGAAAGTGTGAAACCCAGTGGCAGGCCTGTTTCTGTGTCTGTTCCCGAAAATATGCAAGCCATCCAGAACATGATAATGTAAGATCGTCGAAAGGATTGCTACATGTTTGGGCATATCACGTGAAAGAGTTGGTACCATTATTCATAATGATCTAGTGAGGAAGGTTGCAGCAAAGTGGATCCCCAAACTTCTGACGAAGGAACAAAAGCAGAAAAGAGTGAGAACATTTCGCGGACAGTTTTGGAACATTTTGCACGAAGTGAGGTTGGTTTTTTGGAGAAACTCTAACTGGTGATGAGACGTGGATCTATTGTTATGATCCCGAGACTAAAGAACAATATAAGAAATGGAGGCACAATTCTTCTCCTCGGCCAAAGAAGTGTCGTATGCAGGGGTCTGCACAGAAACTAATGGCAACAATCTTTTGGGATAAGGATGGAGTTCTGTTAGTGAGCTATTTAGTGGGTGCAACCATTAATGCAGCATATTACTGTGATCTCTTGAGGAAGTTGCGCGAAAATATCAAGGATAAACGTCGTGATAAGATCTCCAAAGATGTTCTGCTTTTGCACGACAATCCTCACACACATCCTCTGAAACACAGGGTACATTGGCCACCCTAGGCTTTCTAGTGTTGCATCATCCCCCTTATTCGCCTGACCTAGCTCCATCCGATTATCATCTGTTCCTGAATCTCGAAAAACATCTCAAAAGTTACCGTTTTCATAGTATTCAAGCGCCAACTGATGCTATAGATGAGTGGTTAAAGCAGCAGACAAAAGACTTCTATTTACAAGGACTTAAAAAGTTGCAGGACAGAGGTCGCAAATGTATTGACCTACTAGGGGAATATGTAGAACAGTGTGGGAGTTTCAGCTTCCTAGCTCAAATTTTATACATACAATAACCATGAAAAGAAGGATTTCAAAGATTTCAAAGATTTACCACAATGACGGAATATTGGATATCCATGCGTTTCAAAACAGCCTTTAGAAAACTATTTCCCTATAAAAACAATTGCTTTTTTTTTTCTGGCGACGTAATTTTAATAAGTGTTGTCGGGCTATCAGCCAGTTGAAGATATTGACATCCGACGTTTCGAATGCAGACTATATTAATCTTCAGGAATTGTGATGAAGAGGTCGGAGATATGTGGCTTTCTCGGCCACACTTCTAGCAAATTCAACAGATACTTGCCACACATGGCATAAGATTTGTTCACAAACCTCCAGGCAACATCAGATCGTTACTCAAACTAGTGAAAGACAAACTTCACCTGCACACTCCTGGAGTATATCGTATACCATGTGAAAGTGGCAGATCATATAGAACAAATTGGACGTATCATAGAACAATTATGCAAAGAACACAACAGTTACGTAATACTTCAGAAACCCGAAAAGTTAGGAGTAGCAGAGCAAAGCTTAGAGTTGAGATACAGAGTCAATTTTACAAATAACACCAGAGCAGCCAAGTGCAGCAGTTTTTAGGACAGACCAATAAAGAGAGCCATAGCTAACTCATGTGAAAGAAACAGTCTTAATAGAGACAATGGGTTTCAACTCAGTTCTATCTGGTCGGCTTTTTACATGAGCAAACAAACAAACAAACAAACAAACAAAAAGAGTTCAACAAAGTCATTTCTTGTAGTCACAACAACAGTCAATCAGAAGCCATCATTTCCCTCAGCCTATTACAAGCCCCCATTCAGAACTCCGTCCCTAAATAATCACTATATAGGGTGGTCCAAAAGTACGTATTCAGTACCGTACTGGTCAGTTCATTGCATTTTATATCATTTCTTGTTGTTATCCATCAGGCAGACTCAGTTTCTTTGTTATTTGTTCTTAATGTCCTTTTACTTATACCTTACGCTCCGAATAGCCGAAACAAATAAACCCATAAACTAGAATGTTATACTAGATTAATGCAGGGATGTATACCAACTTTTCGGCAGCCCTGTATATATATATATATATATATATATATATATATATATATATATATATATATATATATATATATATATATATATATATATACCCACATATCTATGGTCTCACCATCACAATTCCTAAAGATAAATGCAATGTCTGCATTCGAAGTGTCGAATGACAATAAATTCACCTGGCTGATAGACCGAGAACACTTAATAATTCCCTACATTTATTATTCTTATACATAACACAAGTACCGATACTACACAGTATTACCTTTTCGATCACTGTGTCCTTTCTCTTTTGTTTCGGACCTTTTAAACCCACAACAGCCTTTCCTCTGTCTTCATAAAATGACATACCAAGTGACAACGCATCCACATAACGGTTCTGAAAAAAAAAAAAAAAAAAAAAAAAAAGTAGAAAGAGAAAAAATATAAGAATAATTTAATTGTTGCTATCTTATTTATCTATGCCTTTAATTATTGCAAAATTAGTTACAAGAAATCTATCAATATCAATGCATTAATTTAACTTCAATATCAATGCATTAATTTAACTGTTGCAATAGATTCAATGTCAGATCCATGTACTTTGGGTATTTTCTGAGTACTGCCACAATGTTTGATCAGAGCTAGAAGTTAATAAGTAGTTGTTATAACTAAGAATTCAATCTAGTTTATGAGTTATTCTTCTGCTTGAATACACACACTCCTATTTTAATAAGCACAAAAACGTAGCACTTGAAAAACAGAAATTTTATAAAATATTATAATTATCCTACCATTTAAAACATGTTAAAGACTAACACCATAAGTCTATATATATATCTTAACTATATATAAAACTACATGAGCTGACATAAATTAAAGGGATACTTCCGGTTGACGTGGAAAGTTGAAATTTGGCATGATTGTAGCTTTCCGAGACTAACCGACAGGAAAATTGCCAAAAGTGAATATTTTAAATTTTTAGGGGGTCTAAAGGGGGAATAAAGAATTTCCCTTTTTTTTTTTTTTTTTTTTTTTTTTGTGTGTGTGTGTGTGTGTGTGTGTGTGTGTGTGTGTGTGTGTGTGTGTGTGTGTGTGTGTGTGTGTGTGTGTGTGTGTGTGTGTGTATGTGTGTGTGTGTGTGTGTGTGTGTGTGTGTGTGTGTGTGTGTGTGTGTGTGTGTGTGTGTGTGTGTGTGTGTGTGACCTATAATCTTATGTTTTAGGTACTTGTAATTGGAATATAAATTCGGTATGCTTGGACGTTTTCATTAGCGTTAACTAAGTAAATAAGTAAAAATAAAAATTTCCAACTGTAGAGTGGTTTTATGGAGGACTGAAAAATCTTTCCCATGTTATTTATATTGGATACCTTTTACACCCTCAAATTATTGGGCACTTTCTGTAGAGCTGCAATTATTAAATTTGACATGATTTTAGCTTTTTGGGACTAACCGACAGAAAAATTGCCAAAAGTGAATATTTTTAATTTTTAATGGGTCTAAAGAGGAGATGAAGAAATTCCCCATGTTATTTAAATGGGCCTTTTTTTGGACCTATATCATATTTTAGGTACTTGGAATTGGAATAAAAACTTGAAATTTCGTATCCTTATACGTTTTCGTTAGCGTTAACTAAGTAAATCGCTAAAATTAAAAATGTTGAACTGTAGAGTGGTTATATGGGGAACCCAAAAATCTTTCCCATGTTATTTATATGGAACATCTACACCCCAAAATGTTTAGGCACTTCCGGTTGGATTAGAATGATGAAATTTGGCATGATTTTAGCCTTCCGGGACTAACCTACAGGAAAATTGCCAAAAGTGAATATTTTTAGTTTTTAAGGAGTCTAAAGGGGGATGAAGAAATTCCCATGTTATTAAATGGGTGTTTTCTTGGGATACAAAAGCTTATCTTTTAGATAGTTGAAATAGGAAAAAAAAAAAAAGTTGAAATTTGGTAGAATTGTGGATTTAAGAGGTGTGAGGCCGTAGGCCGAGTAAACGTAAGGGTCAGGGGGACAAAGCACCCAACTGTACCAAATTCAGGAAATGTAACTAAAGAGCAAATGCACAAAATTGACTATTGATACAAAGGTTGATACCTAAGAGATGCGAGGCCGTAGGCCGAGCAAACGAAGGGTCCTGGGGGCAGAGTCCCCAGCTAGCCAAAGGCTAGTTTTCTATATACAACGTATTTATAAATGAATGAAGCATTTCTTTTAATAAATAAATAAATCTACTTATTACCTTACACGGGTAAAACCTAGACCTAAGCACTATAAACTGTTCAAGTTTCTGATGTGCTACTTGCTGTTTGCTTGTCATGCTTCCTGTGGGCCCAGTATCAGTTTCCAAGCTTGCGTCGAAACAGGAAAAGGCTTTCTGTGTGCTCCGTTTTGAGGTGTCCAAATCTGTGATTACAGTGCAGCGTCAGTTTCGTGCACGCTTTAGGAAGACCCATCACACACAAATAATATAAATAGGTTGTATCAACAGTTCGTGGAAACTGGATGGTTGTGCCAAGGCAAAATTTCTGGTCGACCTGGTGTGTCTGATGCAAACATTGAAAGAGTGCGCAAGGAGTTTCAACGAAGTCCTCGCAAGCCACTAGTAATGCAAGCAGGGAATTGGACATGCCAAAGAATACGGTGTGAAAAGTGTTGCGTAAGCGACTGTTTTAAACGTACAAAGTGCGATTAGTGCAGGCCCTTACACCAGCAGACACAGTGAAAAGGAGTGACTTTTGTGAAGAAATGCAGTTAAAGTGGAGGAAGATGGTTTTGTAGAAAGACTAATCTTCTGTGATGAAGCCACTTTCCATGTAGGTGACAAGGTGAACAAACACAATGTCCGTATCTGGGGAAGCGAGAAACCACATACATAGAGCATCAGCGTGACTCTCCAAACGTAAACATTTTCTGAGCGATGTCCTGCAAGAAAGTGCACGGCTCATTTTTCTTCGAACAAGAAACTGTGACCGGTGACTCATTTCTAGACATGTTAACCTGGTTGTTACCCCAACTGAACACTAATTATGATTATTACATTTTGCAACTAGACGGTGTTCCGCCCCATTTTCACAGGAAAGTACGAGAGTTTCTTAATCGTGTTCTTCACCTTAGCTGGATTAGATTTGCTGCAAGAGAAGACAACAATCTTCTCCCCTGGCCACCCTTTCCGCCAGATTTAACACCATGTGATTTCTTTCTTTCGGGGTTTGTTAAAGACAGAGTTTATATACCGCCAATGCCTGTGTCCCTTGAGGAAGTTTGTGATCGGATAACGCATGCACTGCAGACCATCACGGTGGACGATCTACATCGAGTATGGGACAAATTTGCTTACCGTGTAGATGTGTGTTGTTCGACCAAGGCTGCGCATATTGAAGGATTGTGATTAATGCATCAGAAACTTGGACAGTTGCCGCTGCTTACGCTTTAAGGTGTGCCCATAAACGGTAATACATAGATTTACTATTAATTTTTAAAACCGCACAATTCCTTTATAAATACCACGTCCTCTATAGGAGAATACAATGAAAATTAGAGTAAAATTTTGCGACTGGATCGGGAAACGAACCTGGGACATCGTTTTACTTCCGTATATGCAATACCGAGATTATGAAAAACAAGACCTACTTTAAACGGGGACTCTAAACCAGGACCGGGGCTTAAATACGGTACAGTTGGTAGGTCCCCAGACCATTACACAAGATCAGTCTTCATAATATATGCCATTCCCTACCACCTATCTCGCCTCCATATGAGTGGATTACAGGCCCAATCAATCGCTCCTGATAGGTTTACTACAAAGTTATTAACTAAACAACATATTAAGGTGAAGATCCCAGGTTCGATCCCAGTACAGTTGCATATTTTCATTCTTTAAACTTCACTCTATCTATACAGTTCTTTACTACTTTTGTAGCAAGACTATTCATGGCTTTGGATTGATTGTTTTAACAAAAGAGACACTGACCAAAGCTTAAAGCCCACTTTATTTTAAATTATTTTGCGACTGGACCGGGAAACGAACCTGGAACATCGTTTTACTTCTGTATATGCAATACCGAGATTATGAAAAACAAGACCTACTTTAAACGGGGACTCTAAATCAGTAAAATAAAAAATAAAAAGATTTTTATTTTCGATAGTGTCTGAAGAAGGATATGCTAGATATCCGAAACAGTTACAAATTATAATTTAAAATAAAGTGGGCTTTAAGCTTTAGTCAGTGTCTCTTCTGTTAAAACTACTTTTGTGTAATCTATCTATACTTTCACAAGAAATACAAGAAGAAACACAAGAAATTGTAAAAGTTAGTTGTATTTGTTAGGTAGCCAAAAATTGCATGCTAAAGGTAATTAATTTTAACTAGCTTTCAAATCTAGATTTTACTAATAAATGTCGATATCAATCTTTATTGGACTAATACAGCAACAACCAGTCTCCCTTGGCTTTATCGTAAACCACCAAAATATCACTTTCCACTCTCGACATATAAACCTAAAAGATCAACAGCCACTTATGACTCCAATACAACATATAAAAAAAACTTACAAATAGCATTCAAAAGATTATTCACTATGGTTCACTCTGCTACCCTAACCATGACGCCTACCTGCTTAACAAGATGAGCAAGCCTTTCACTCCAAAGTCGAATGGTGAGAACGTGGAAGGACTTCGTCCCAAGAATTAATATTTGATTACCAAAGCTCACTATAGAATTATAACAGGCTCTTTCACCAGCCAACGCCTATAAGAAAACAATAATATGGTAGGTTATCAATATCACAAAAGTAATAAATCTCTTCTCATTTTAACCTTTCTCAAGACAAAAAACATAATATACACAGCGAAAATTTACGCTCTCTTTTGTTCATCCTTTGAGAGCACAATGGCTCAGTGACAGAGAGCTTACCTCTGGTATGTGGGGTCCCTGGTTCGATCCCCGGCTAAGCTTATGTTGGGCAAAATCGTGTTCGAGGATTTTGTCGAGGTACTCTTGTTTCCTTCCAGTTTCTCATACCACAAATTCTCCTATCATCATTCATTTAATCATCGTCTCCCTTAGCCTCAAGGGCATAACCAGTTGGGACGTTAAACTGAAATATTTCATTCCATTCCATTTTTATACGCAGAACAAAGATAAAGCAAACGTTATATAAGTGCACACAAGCAAGAATGAAGCCTTAATTATTTTTATTTTTAAGTAGTTTTGGTATGCCCTCTCTGTGAAGATTATTCTTATTCTTTTTTCATTTCTTCTTATTCTTTGTGTCAAGTCATACAAACTTTCTTCTTTTCTTTGAAGTTTAACACCCCTCTTCAATATCGAAGCTGTATGAAACGTAAGAACGATAATGTGATTCAGGATTACACGATTAAATCCAAGCCACAAATTATACAGAGTGGATATACCCATACATACCTAGATATACACGTGGGGTAGCATATTAGCGCAGTTTTATTATATCACGTTAAGCTTAATGAGGCGCTGCGACGGTAAATATCAGTGTTGAATAGTAAACTGTACATAGAATTTAATATCTGAATAACTATAAAATCAATTTAGAGATCATATATATTTGAACCAATAAACCAAGATAACTGTCAACAAGGTTAAAAAAAAAAAAAAAAAACGATCTCCAATTACAAATTTGGTTCCATACGAGGAGCAGTCAAAAGTTACTGGAATTTTGTTGTAGCTCTCTATTTCCACAGGAATTTTGTTGTAGCTCTCTATTTCTATAGGAATTTTGTTGTAGCTCTCTATTTCTATAGGGATTTTGTTGTAACTCTCTATTTCCACAGGAATTTTGTTGTAGCTCTCTATTTCTATAGGAATTTTGTTGTAGCTCTCTATTTCCAAGGAATTTTGTTGTATCTCTCTATTTCCACAGGAATTTTGTTGTATTTCTCTATTTCCACAGGAATTTTGTTGTAGCTCTCTATTTCCACAGGAATGTTGTTGTAGCTCTCTATTTCCACAGGAATTTTGTAGTAGCTCTCTATTTCCACAGGAATTTTGTTGTAGCTCTCTATTTCCACAGGAATTTTGTTGTAGCTCTCAATTTCCACAGCAATTTTGTTGTAGCTCTCAATTTCCACAGGAATTTTGTTGTAGCTCTCTATTTCCAAGGAATTTTGTTCAAGCTCTCTATTTCCACAGAAATTTTGTTGTAGCTCTCTATTTCCACAGGAATTTTGTTGTAGCTCTCTATTTCCACAGGAATTTTGTTGTAGCTCTCAATTTCCACAGCAATTTTGTTGTAGCTCTCAATTTCCACAGGAATTTTGTTGTAGCTCTCTATTTCCACAGGAATTTTGTTGTAGTTCTCTATTTCCACAAGAATTTTGTTGTAGCTCTCTATTTCCACAAGAATTTTGTTGTAGCTCTCTATTTCCACAGGAATTTTGTTGTAGCTCTCTATTACCACAATATAAGTACACATTTACTTAATCGCCTTTAAATTAGGCACGTTTGGAACACACCCACTTGCTCCACCGCTCCTACGATTGTTGAAAACACCGACTAAAGGCCTCTTTTGGTATCTTCCGAAGTTCAGCCGTCCCGTTGATTTTGATGTCTTGTACGGTGACGAAACGGGTACCGATGCTGTTTTCCTTAAAGCATTATCACCGTAAACTGATTAAAGGCTATTAAAGTAGGTATCTGAAGCGGATTTCCCCATTTTGTTTAAAAACTTGATGTTGGTGCGTTGTTCGAACTGCGACAATGCACCAACTGATCACCACCTACTTCTCCGTTTACGTACATTACTCGTGAAATGCCTGTTATGACCTGTTCACACTTGTTATATTCATATTTAGGGGGCCTAAAGACAGTATTGTCCTCATATTTATATGCCTCATTGCGGGAACATTACGAGGAAGTAGTTCCAGTTTGTGAAGAATATAGAGTCAATTTGGATCAGTTGTAAGTTCCTTAATAATGATGTTTCTTTGCCTTTTTGCTCATTATTCAAAGCAACTTCCGTAATTACCGTACTCGAGAAATGATCAGTGTATAGTGCAAAATGCTAAGAATGTTACTAAGAGTATAATTTAGTATCTAAAGTAATAATAATTATATATATATATATATATATATATATATATATATATATATATATATATAAATTTACAAAATTATTACGTTGATAATATTAACAAATTAATAAAGAAACAATAATAATAATAATATGCTAGCGTATCCAATGCTCAACAAACTCTTACATTAGAATGTCCATATTTTTAAACTCCTAATAACCGAGGATCTTCGTTCAGACCAAAGCAATAAGGCAATATAAATTTTTAGATATCAAATACAAAATCACAAGCTTAAGTGGCTACTTAAATTTAATACATTACACTCGTTCTTTTGATTAATTAACTAATAAAAAATAGTAAAGAATTACCACCAATGACAATATGTATGAAAGTCATTATAGTTCCCTATTCTACTGTAGCATTTACAGAATACCATCTTAGGAAGAAGTTTCTCCCAATATGTTTCCGGGTACAATGTCGAGCTTAACTGTTCGAAATTGTTATCAGAGAATGACCATTAGGTGCCAGTAGTAGTAGTTATAACGTAACAGATGATTCGAATCTTTAACAAATTTCCCAAATTACGGCTTCTTGCCCGTAGGCAATAATTACAAATATTATAACAAATGAATCAATTGAAAACATAATTATATCGTTATATCAACAGACGCTGAAGTGTGTTAAAATATGACTATTAAATCCGGAACATATGTTCTGTACGTTACAGAATCCAACTACAAGAAGTATTATTGCGAATCGAGCCTATCTTTCCTGCACCAAAGTTAAAAATTGTATTCATTTAATCTCGAAAAGCATCTGCAACATTCTTCATATTTTAAACTATGCTGAAAAAACAAACATCACATCACATCATTTATGAATATGTCGATGTCGATGGCCACTTTGCTGCATTTTGAAAAAAATAATTTGACACTTATTCACAGGCATTAGGTGGAAATATCCGCTATTCTATAATAAACCATTTATTATTATTATTATTATTATTATTATTATTATTATTATTATTATTATTATTATTATTATTATTATTATTATTAAGAATATACAGTAACTGCAAATTACTATCGATATGTGTTATGTTTCCAATTCAAATTTCTAGCCTTTTACCGTTTTGTTTTACTCTTACCATTGCTTTGCTAACATTTCCTCCTGTCGCGAGGCCTTTGAAGTGACTGGTTCCATACACAAGCTTTACATCTGATAAGTCAACCACTTCA
This sequence comes from Thermobia domestica, assembly GCF_964235325.1. Lineage (NCBI taxonomy): Eukaryota > Metazoa > Arthropoda > Insecta > Zygentoma > Lepismatidae > Thermobia > Thermobia domestica. The sequence goes on along the minus strand of NW_027657772.1, from coordinate 504 downwards.
AGTTCCTCCTGTGTCCGGACATCTATCAGATGAAGTTGTTCAAGAGTGTCGATGATAGCTAAAGTACGAGAATTCAACCACTGGAAATTCAGCAGGAGGTAGGACACAGTCATTTTCTGCAGAGGTATAAAGCGTATTTTGTTCCTTGAATCCAAAGAAACCTGAAATAAAAAACAGCGCCAGTTTACTAGGTACCAAATTTATTGCAAGAGTCAACTTAAACTAAAATAAAGTTAATTTTATAATGTCTGTTTGTTACCACTTTCGCTTACGGGTTAATTTCTCTCTTCATATTTCGCTTTTTTTTTTTTTTTTTTTTTTTTTTTTTTTTTTTTTTTTTTTTTTTAAATCCCACGACAGGCGACATAGGCATGCGCCGCGAAACTAATAGGCCCATGGTCGCCATAACGGTGTCCCTCTAAATATGATAATGCATCCGATACTGCATCCAAGTCCTTGAATTCTACACAGGATGATGAAATCTACGTATATCACAACGCACGG
>NW_027657771.1:0-20055 GCF_964235325.1 Thermobia domestica | reverse complement strand
AACAGCAACAGATAGCGAGAAACAGTGTTTTGTAGTCAATCCAGTGTCTTAAGAAAATATTCTATCTTCTCCTGTATCTCTCTACAAAGACCGGAAGTGGTAGGAATTCACTACTTGATAAATTTAATCTCTCAATATCCCTCTATTGCAGTGGAAATTGTAGATCTATTTTAATATTGAACTCCCATAGTTTGAAAGTCTAACGTCGTTTCAGAACTGTGAAACGAAACTCACTTGTTGTCTTGTTCTTAAAATGACATTGCTGAAAAAAATGACTCATTTCTGTACATAGGTTTTCGCCGATATTGAAGCCTATGGTGGTGGGTTCTTTAGGACTATACTAATTAGCACCCACACTTTGTCATCTTTAGATGCTTCGAAAGAAGTTCGAGGTCCGCATGAATATATTCCATCTCCACTCTATCCTCTATTAAACCGGAAATGGTAGGAATCTACTACCACTTCCGGTTTCAATATTAATAGAAACCAAACTTCTTCACGTGGTGTGCACGCCATAGTGCTACTTCTCCATTTTGGCACTTTTCGAAACCACACAGGGCAATTGACTAGTTTGCTCCATCCCTGATATACTACTGCAAAAACTAGAATATTATATACGAGAAAATGTCCACAATAGTTGGAGAAAATGAAAATTAGATAAGTTTTTGATTGATTGAGTAAATGAACTCGATATTTTATGAAGTAGATATGAATAAAGTTTAAAATGGTTTAGACATGAATGTTCTTATTAGTGTAATACTGGATTAAACTATTTAAGTTCAGCCATAATCTCCATTTATTACCTCCATAAGCACCATATTTTACTTAGTAAATAAACAGAATTTATCGATTAAAACGTTAAATTTATCAATGAATAATTAATGATCAGCAGAAATACTGGTAAAAAATAAAAGGGAGTCAAAAAATAGGAGAGAGAGAGAGAGAGTTCATTTAATGATATTTTAAAAATGGCATTCGTGACTGCTTAATCTTCTTTTATGGCCGATGTTGAAGTGATGAATAGGAAAACAAATGCATCAAAGTACAGCTTAAAAAGACAGATGGCACCACCATAACTGATTTCAGCTGTTGCGAATAGAGATGTTCAAAGAACGTCAGAGCTCCATTCTCGAAGTTATTATTATTATTATTATTATTTAGAACTAATTACTTCTGTACTTCCATTTCTATTCTAACAGGGATGTATACGTTTATTTAACATGCACTTAAAGAAATTTTGTGATTTATCTGAAATGGACACAGAGAATTTAACAATAACAATGTGAATAATTTATATATGTAAAATGGTTTGTTTTAGATTCGTCTCTTTAACTTTTTTTGGAAGAATCTCGGAGTTGACACTCCGTGCTTGGAAAATAGCTGAAGCAAAAAGCGTACAGGAGATGGCTGTGTGAAAGCATCATGGCGGCAACTGGAGTGAGAGGAGAGGGTCGGGGCGGGGGAGTTTTGGAAGGGGAGATTCGAATCAATAGACAAGCGGGTTGTCGGCGAGCAGGGGCAGATTTTAGACAGCAGCCATGTGAAAACATAAAAAGCAGAGAGAAAAATTTTCTAGCTTACGATCCAGAAGGAAACATGAGAAATCGTTGAGTTTTTAAAAGAAGAGTTATTTCAGCGGATTTAATATCTAATGATTCGTTTAGTCTTTAACATTATTTTTCTTCTTGGAGAGTTTCAAGTTGGATTATTACTGAAACAAGTACTCTTTATATATATTTATAAATAAAAGTAAAAAAAATATAATATTCTTAATAATATTTCCAAAAATATCTAACATTTAAACATTTTTGTTTATATATATAAGACCATCCATGGCTTTGGATTGATCATTTTAACAAAAGAAACACTGACCAAAGCTTAAAACATACTTTATTTTAAATTGTAATAACGGTTTCGGATATCTAACATATCCTTCTTCAGACAATATCGAGGTCTGTATTTTCATTTATTTTCGATATTGTCTGAAGAAGGATATGTTAGATATCCGAAACCGTTATTATAATTTAAAATAAAGTGTGTTTTAAGCTTTGGTCAGCGTTTCCTTTGTTAAAGTTTATATATACATACAGTAGCGGATCCAAGGGGGGCTATAGCCCCCTTGACGCTCAAGTATACACTAGATAAAATGGGCTTCAATCCCGTTTTATGCTGGATAAAACGGCAAAATTAGGCTGAGCTCCTCCCTTGATCATATCCTGGATCCGCCCCTGTATATATATATATATATATATATATATATATATATATATATATATATATATATATATATATATATATATATAACTGCACAGTTAGTTATTACACACCACGCATTAGTTGTTATACTGAATTTTTGTATACCTCATATTGCATATGTAGTATGTGGAGCGTTTCATATGTCCGTGTCTTTTCACCATTAGATTAGATTAGACTTTTAACATCCCTTTCGGCAGCGAGGCTATTTGTGAGGCGTGGACCTATAATCTAACGTGGGATCAGAACCACATGGGCTTTCACTGAGAATAGAACCCGGATCCCGTACGCCAAGGGTACATAAATTATCCGAGTAACGAGGAAGATAACGACTTTTCACGAGTTGATCCTCCGGTTGTAAGTTTTATTTCATAGATGAAGTTGATTATCTTCCATAAATAAACTCTTTTAATTTCGATTGTCTTTTATTTATTATACTGTCGTTCATAGTCAGATCGATTGGGTACACAAATCTTCAGATTCATGCGTGGATCAAAAGCTATCTAATGGCTACATGGTTGATATGAAGTTCTCGGCCTGATAGTGAAAATGACAAATTATGTTTTCAAAAATCATATTATTTTTCTACATACTTTCCTTTAAGAGTCTTCATCCCGGCGAAATTAAAATACCGCTAATTTTACAGTAATTATGTGATATATTCAAATAGATAAAAGACAATTGAAATATGGAACAAGAGCGCCCTAGACAATATTATTTTGCGAGAAGTACCGTTATCACAAGTCACCTAGTGGCTTTTCGTTTTCAGCTGTTTAGAAACGCGAAAATAAATGCCGATTTTCAAAATGGCTCAAAATCGAAAGCAGATAAGTGAGTCGTGATAAAGGTATCTCATGTAAAATGATATTGTGTAGGGCGCTCTTGTTCCACATTTCGATTATCTTTTATCAATTTGAAGATATCACATAATTACTGTAAAATTAGCGGTATTTTAATTTCGCCGGGACAACGATTTTCCCAAGGTCATTATCTCGTCTCTGTAGTTTCCTCGGAAAGTGGTGCAAAGTACCCGTCTACAGCCGCAAACACGTCTTGATTGAATGAAAAACGTAGACCAGCGAGGGAGATCTTTAGTTTTGGAAAGAGATAGAAGTTCGAGGGAACCAAATCTGGAGAATAAAATGGATGTTCCAGAACCTCTTAGTGCAAATCAATCAATTTCTTCATCGCCAAGACTCTTTTATGGACATATGATTTGCGCTGATGGAAAATGATTTTTGCTTTTCCAAACTGGCTCTATTTTCATTAATTTTTGCGTACAGTTTCATTAGGAGATTAGAATAGTGTTCTCCATTATTGTTTTATCCTTTTCTAGACAATCGATAAAAAAAATCCCTTTCACACCCCAGAACACTGAAGCCATGGTCTTTCCCGCCTATAGCACAGGTTTTGCCTTTTTCGGAGCTGAAGAATTAATCTCCGTCCACTGCATGGACTATCTTTTCGATTCTGGTGTGTAATGGTGAATTCATATTTCGTTCATTGTCACATATCGATGCAGAAAATAACTTTTGTTCTTCTTAAAACGAGTCAAGCATTGTCGTGAAAGTCTCATGAGAATGCGTTTTTTGATCTACAGTGAGCATCTGCGGTACTCATCTTACACAAAGCTTTTTAAATTCTTCATGCAAAATGTAACCAATGCGTTTCTTTGATATCCCTATAGCATTAGTAATATTAAGTAGTTTTGAACGCCAATCATCCAAAACCATGGGTCTTATGAATAAAGTGGAGCGAGGTGAGCATGCTCCAGTATTTGTGGAGTTTACTCCTTTTGGTATGAATAAAGAGGAGCAAAGAGAGCATGCTCAGGGAGAGGTTACTCAGTGGTGGAGCATGGTCTGAAAACTATCGAGCATGCTCACATTTCATATGAATAAAAAACGAGTTCGTGCTCGCACTTCGGAGTACTGTCTCCAAAAATCTGGAGTCACCTCATTAGCTGACTCAAGCCGTGGAGTGAAGGTGTGTTGTGAAAATGGCTGCATTCATGAATTTACAACGACATAAAATATACAAGGAGTGCAGAAACACGTGGGAAGTGGACTATAAAACTCTGTATCGCTTTGATCAAGAAAACGTGAAATGGTTTTCCTAGATGCAAGAAATGAAACTAGAGGCGGGGCACTTACTAACGAACAGAGAATGCGAATTTTTTTGAGATATTTGAGTGATCCAGGGTTTCAAAGTGGGGTAGGGGAGGATATAGGTGTGGATCAGAGTACGGTGTCCGTGACATTTGCAAATGTTCTGGACAAAATAATCGAAAAGGCTCCCCTGTGGATAAAGTTCCCAACAACTGTTGCTGAACAGCAGGCAGAAATGAATAAGTGGCGCAAAAAAATACAATTTTTCCTTTGCTATCGGGGTCATCGATTGCACACATGTGGAAATTAAACGACCTCATGTACACGCGGAGGAGTACATAAATCGTAAGGACGTTTCACCTTGAATGTTCAAGCCACTTGTAATTGTAACGAGGAATTCACGAACGTTGATGCTTCCTGGCTAGGTTCGGTGCACGACTCCCGAATATGGATGAATTAAGCTGTTCGTGTGGACATGACAGAAAACAGGTCAGGAGCCTTGCTTCTGGGCGATTCTGGATACGCCATTGCTCCTTGGCTTATGACTCCTTTCCAAAATCCAGCTACAGAAGGAGAAAGAGATTTCAACAACTGCTTCAAAGGAGAACGAGTTATAATAGAAAGATGCTTCATCAAGTGAAGCAGCGATTCCCTATACTGGAAAATAAAATACGAATGGCGACCAACAAAAGTGCCTTCGGTGATTCTATCCTGTTTTGTCCTTTATAATGTGGCTAAATATCTGAAAGACGGCGAGTTTTACATTGTTGAGAGAGCGTTTGAAGACTATGACAACATGGAAGAGGATAACGAGAGCATCCCGCGCGTGAGACAACGTGGGCAACAAAGGAGAAATGAAATTGCCAGGATGATAGTTGGTCATTAAAATGTAAGAACTTTCATGAAAAGTACAGTTTATTTACAGTAGTAGTTTGTCAAATACTTGATATAAAATATTCATGTTATACTACAGACCTAGTAATCCTTATAAATCTTATAGCATCTATGAGGTTTTATAGAAAAGTTCAACACAAATTTCTTAAAATAAATGTCTCTCTCGCTCTCTTTTTTTTTTTTTTTTTTTTTGTTTAATTTATGTCTGTTGACACTTCTTAAAATAAATGACAATTCATGCTATTCTTTTAAAAATAATATAGCAGAAATAAGTGCAGTTGCAGACTGCCTGCTTCGTCGTCTCAGCGCGGAGTGGAGCAACCTCTATGAGCATGCTCGGCTTCTGCAAGAGTAAGCTCTCAAAACTATTGATAGTTTTTATTCATACGAAATTTTTAGAGTTTGCTCACGAATAGAGCATGCTCACCTCAAGTGAGCAGAGTCTAGGCTCCATTTTATTCATACCACCCCATATCATGCACTTTTTGGATGATTTCCAGTGTGGTTACACTTTTCGGACGTCCTTCACCTTGGACGCTTTCCCGGTCACGTTTAAACTCGGCTGCCCATTTCTTCTCAGTAGGAAATCAAGGTGAAGAGTTACCATAAACTTTCATTATCCTTAAATGAATTTCGCTTGGCCTTAACTCTTTGCGGCACGGAGTTTCGCAAACGTTATGTAAAAGGTGGTATAATATAAGTACTACCGTGCTTCAAAGAGTTAAACCTTCTTTTACGAACCATTTAATCACCGACACTCACAGAAACTTACTTAAATGATTGCTCAAAGGTAACTAAAGGCTGGAATCACTTGCAATTCCAGATGGCTGTCTATTAAAAGTAGTACCAACACGCATCTAATGTTGACATTTATGGGTGAAGCCGAGAATTTTTCAGACCACCCACGTATTTTTCCACACGCGCCTTCAATGCGCAAGACCCAGGTTCGATCGTCTATGTGATGGGATCACATGTGGTAAGTTGTAGGTCCAAGTCTCGTATAGTCTTAATGCTAAAAGAGATTTTAAAACACCAACTCAGCGAAGCGTGGTTCGTATTTCACGTGAGGCTGTATACTCCATCTCTATTAATGTATAAAAAGAATTTGTATATCTGTGTGTCTGTCATCCGATTTTCACATACAGAGGAGTCACCTAAAGCAACCAAATTTTGTACACATACTTTCATCACATTTAATTGCATACGAAGCCGCTTTTTTTTTCACTTTTTTTGCTCAAGGGGGATTAGGGAGTCAAACTTTACAGTACACAGATAGTGCATAGTGCTTTGAGATAGGCAACCCACACTACTGCAATATATTGCAGGTTGCATGACCCTCAAATCACTAGTTGTTATAGGCTATAGGGTATAGGCTATATTTCCTGCATTTCTATGCGTTCAAAGATTTTACATAAACCTAATTCTTCCCATGCGAAAAACAGGCACTTCTGTTAGTATTGTATAGTCTTATCTGATATAAATAATCAAATCAGGCACTCTTAAGTGAGTGTATCGAGACATTTATACGTTACAGATCTGTATTAAATCTTTGAATATTTGGTACAAAAATGAACAAAGAGACGGGTGAATAGAAACAACTAAACAAAATTATTCATTGGCCTCGAATTATTATGGCACTCGAATCCAGGAGAGAGGATTTTTGTCTCATATTTTCTACATACGTTAATGCACAATTTTAGTAATTTGCAATAATAATCATCAAAAATGTATTTTCATTTTCGAAACAACTGAACAACTGACCTTTCACTCACGAAACAACATACAAATGCATTAGATACTTAGCCTTTTACAGAAACGTGTTGACAAGCGCAATGTTGGATATCTTCAGTGTGCATAAACGATCTTCCGGATATTTATCAAAATAATGGAAACCTCTGTAGTTTAAAGCATGTAAGATCTCTGAAATGGAAATGATAAGAATACGTGTGCAGTGCTTGGTCGCTGACAGTGCTGTATTAGCTGATTACCTCTTCTCGTCTTTTGTATACGTCACCTAATTAAAAGGTCACACGTCACCTAAGGTCACATGGTAGTAGGGATGCGCACGAGACAAAATTTGGGGCTGTCTCGTCTCGAAAATGTGCTGTAAAAGTGCTGTCTCGACTCGAAAAATGCATATTTCTCTATTGGAAGAGCCGTGTCTCGACTCAAATTTTGTCAGGAAAATCCTGTCTCGTGCGCATCCCTACACGTCACCTAACTAAAAGCCGTCTGACCGACCGTAGCCCTACATGGCAAGCAACGAAAGAACGTTTTCTTTTTCTTCTTTTTTTTTATCTCATTCTGTTTGTTTTAAGTTCAACAGTCCTGTTCAGCTCAGAAAATGTATAAAATGTGGACTTACATCTTAGTATGACATCTCAACTACATGTTGTCGAACCGGGAATAGAATCCTAATCTCTTGCATCAACGAAAAATTATCAAATGATTTTGTTGTGTGTATTTTATTTCAGTCTTCAAGATTAAGTATTTTCTAATTCAAGCCCTTTAGAATTCACTTCTTCTGATCCTAATTGGGGGCCACGGTGGCTCAGTGGTAGTAGAGCAGTTACCCCTGGTGCGTGGGGGTCCTTGGTTCGATCCCCGGAGAAGTAAATTTGTGGTGAACAACATCGTGTCTGTGGATTTCCTAGTGTACTCCCGTTTCCTCCCAAATTCTCATTCCACCGATTCTTTCATCTTCATTCACTTGCTTTAATCATCCATCTCCCTTATCCTACAAGGGTATAGACCTTAAGCGTGGGACGTTAAACTAAAAGGAGATATTTCTAATACCAATTATTCTACTTCACATAAACCCTTCAAATTCGTACTATCTACGTAATTACTACCTGTCCCTTGCTTAAAATAGGAGCAGCCTCATTTGAGAGTAAGCCCACACAAGGCTTGTAGTTACAGAACAGCTTTGCATTATAGTCCAATGGTTGAAACGTACTTGCTCGAAGCAATTATTGCCACTACATAACTAATAGCTATCGCTTTAATGGTGCGAAGGGAAATGCGACAAATCGAGTTGCATAATTCAGTTTGAAATCCGTCACAATCTTCTCATGAAGTGACGTAAAACGTATCATATGAGGCAAACAAGCATTGTATGTGCTATGAGCATACCTTAAAACTATATAATTGGCTTTGGTGCCTTTACGTGAATTTGAATAATTCTTTGCTGAAAAGCAAAATTTATCTTCACACATACTTGAGTAACATAGCAACTTGAATAATATAAGTGTAATTTGGCCTACAAAAGTGTTTTTAAAGGAGAAGGGGTGTCAAAATATTTATTAGAAGAGTGGCGGCACAAATCTTGAAAACGGGAGCACGAGAGAATGATTTATATAATCTACTATACAGGCGCGAATCCAAGAGGGGCTACATGGTTTATAGCTTCCTCTTGACGCTCAGGTATACACTAGATAAAATGGGCTTCAATCCTGGTTTACACTGGATAAAGCGGCAAACTATGGTTTAGCCCTTCCCTTGATCATATCCTGGATCCGCCACTGCTATTACATATGTAGATGGGAAATTATAAGTCACGTGAAGTTGGCCCAGCCACATTTCAGAAATAGAATTTTTTATGTCAAGATTTAATGATTAATTAGTCTTTATTAGTGCTCAAGTTCCATAGAATTAGTGCTCAAAGTTTTCTAGAAATATGTCGATTACTAAGATGGTTGGGCCAACTTTGTATTTACCCCAAACTTAAATATGCCTTGCGTGCTCTTATTTATTGAGCACTAATTCTGGGTTCATGTGGGATGAAGAACACTAATTAAGTACTAAAACCCTTAAAAGTTTAATTTTGATTTTGAAATCACTTTTAGAGAGCGTGAAGTTGGCCTAATCATCTTAGTAATCAACACATCTCTAGAACAATTTGAGCACTAATTCTATGGACTTGAGCACTAATAAGCACTAATTAAACACTAAATCTTGACAGTCTTTTTTGTATTTCTGAAATTGCACGTGACTGAAATTACAATACAAACAAATGTGGTCAAATACAGCTAAGCCTGTATCAATCAAGTCATGTAATTAACAACTATCCTTACACAAATTACAAAATACTGTTATTTTGTTAATTTTATTTTCTTAATCAACACGACAAACATTTACCCCATTACAATATTGCTGTTCAGAAATGGAACCGGTTATGAACTTGGTGACTAGTGACTCGGAACAATAAGACCTGTGACCACCAGACCTGGTGACCCAACAAGACCCATGGCTTGAGCTCAGGGGCGCCCGATAGGGATTGTACCGAGACCGAGACTAGTCTCGGTATCGTCTCGGTCTCGTATCGAATTATCGAGACCAGACCGAGACCGAGACGGACTTCTATATACCGAGACGGACATTTACATACCGAGACGAGACCGAGACCGAGACAGACCTCTATAAATCGAGACGAGACCGAGACGAGATCTTGGTCAATCTCGAAAGTGTCGGTCTCGTCTCGAATATTGACAGCTATTTTGCCTTTACTCAAAATTTGTTTCGCTGCTGTGTGAGATAATATGGGAAGGGTTGGCTGATGTACAGTGGCGTATTTAGGTTGTAGGTGTCCGGTTCAAGCCCCTCCCGAAATAAATTTATGATCATTTTTTCGCATTGCACGTACAACACAAATGTTTCTTACCCGTTCCTCAAGCTTCTCCCGAAACAAAATCCACTGCTGTTGTATATAATCCTCTCTCTCTCTCTCTCTCTCTCTCTCTCTCTCTCTCTATGTATGTATATATATATATATATATATATATATATATATATATATATATATATATATATATATATATATATAATGCTGAAAATTTGTACCATATTGTGTGAAATATTGAAGGGAAAATTCTTCTAGATACTCTGCAATACCACTTGATAAACAGGCAGTGTTGCTAACGCAAAATAAAGTTGTATTTTCACAAATTGCACTATGTAAGGTATTACCTATTTCTAATTTAGATATTAAATAAAACCACAATACTACATACATTATTCAGTCTAACAAAGAACAATACAGTATCACCAACATCAACATTTTGGAGATCTCTAATAACTCAAATGGCATATACGGTGCAATGTGCATCATTTGTATCTTAGCGTCAAATACTATGATCATGGTATAATGTATTTCGAATGAATGAAGGATCAAAGTTACAAGAAATGAAAAATTTAACTTTTTCTAAAGTCTTCACTTCAAAAACGTGCTGACATATCACGTCTCATCATGTACAATGCTTCCAAAAAACTTAAGTGATCATAATGTCACTTACAACAATTGTTATTTCAAACCGTTTCAGAGCAGTGACGACGCCAGAGGGGGGGCAAGGGGGGCGAGCGCCCCCCTAGTAGCTACTTCTGCCCCCCTGACTGCCCCCTAGACTGCCCCCCCCCCCCAGACTCCTACAATCTTTAAATATTCTATATGTAGTATTTTATATCAGTATCATAACCAATCTCATTGTCAAATTGTAGTCTACTTTCCATGCATTTACTATGTGGCAAATTAGTCCTCAAGCTTTCTTCTTTGAGCGTCTGGGTATGCACGCATATTTCTGTTTTCTAATTTAGCGCCTTTTGGGGTAAATTTTAGTTATACTTCTTTCTTATGATTTTTAATTATTGTGCCTAGCGAATAATAGTAGATTTGGTTGACTTGTTTTCTTCTCATTGAATAAACTTCGATTGGAAGCAACAGAAAGGTAAAACCAGTTACGTAATTATTTGTATTTATCCAAGTTTGAAGTTTTCAGTTTCATATTTTGTTTTATTTAAAGGTTCTATACTTCTTTTTTCTGAAACATTATTCTCAACTTCCAATATTCAGAGGATGTGGTTATAACAGCTTAGTTTGCAACTACCAGGGCTTAATTTTTTGAAGGGGATAAAAAGAGTTGTGCTTTCCATTCCTGCAAATGATAATAATAAATTTATGGAATTAAATTGATTCCCAATCAAACATATTGTCAGAGTACTGATCTTTAGTTAGTAATTCGTTTATACTAGTGCTCCCTTACTTATTTTGTTTCAAAGTACTGACGTGATGTCTACATTGACTAGGAGCTGCTGAAAAATTCGTAGCCCAACCCAGAAGGAGTGCACGTGGAATGGTGAAGTTTTACTTCTTCTACACTTCCCCCGCGAGTCAATATACTACCTTGTACAGTGGTCCAGTTTTTGGAGAAAAGTTAAAAAATCTGAAGATTTCCTCGCACCACTGTTCGTAGCACTACCCCTATTACACCTAAAATGGCGTCCTTTCAAGTGTTATTTAAGTTTGGGAAATAAGTACACGTAATAGTTAGACAGAGCTAAATCTGCGGAATAAGAATGGTGATCTAGACATTGAAATCCTAGATTATGCAATGTCAGTTGTGTTCGCAGGGGCTTGATGGACAGGTGTCTTCTCCTGAAGGAACAGAATTCCTTTCTTTTCATTTTCCGCGGCGTTGAACTTTGAATTTTTCTTTCAGTTTTGTAAGTAATGTAGAGATTCTGGATTCAATATCTGACCGTTGCAGAGGTAGTCTATGAGTACGACTCCATACTTATCCCAGAAGAATGTTGCAAACAGTTTCTCAACCTACTTCTGTGTCTTGAACTTCTTGGGGCGATGGAGGAATGAGTGCTGCTACTCCATTTACTGTTGTTTCGATTCCGGATCATAGTGGTACAACCATATTTCATCTATGGTTATTATTCGTCAGCGAAATTGATCAGCATTACAGTAAAATTGGAAGAAGACTTCTCTTAATGCCGTCATTTTTATTCTCCTGACAGATATTTTGGAAACCCATTATGTCGAGAACTTGAGCATATCCAAGCCATTCTGAATTATGCCACCGACGAGTTCCAAAGAAATGCCCAGAATCGCTGACACAAGTTTTGCCGAGAAGGTAAAATCTGAGAAAGCGGGGTGCAGCCAGACCTCAGACTATAATATGTATACCGTGAGTTTATTATACACTTTAAAACCATATAAATAATAGCTTAAATTATTTTTGTCACTCAAAAACTGGGGTGGCCTAGGTCCTCCTGCCCTGGGCTATATCCACCACTGGCTGAAATGCTGCAATTTTAAAGAATAATGTTACAAATTGCATTCGTGAATTTGAGAAGAGTCATTGCTTTTAATCACCCTGGATGTAAAGCATAATTTGTTGAGAAATCGCCACGTTTATACTAAGCCATTTACTTCTTCACCACTGTATATAACGGATGAGAGTCCCGTGGTGTTTCACTGATCTCCTAATTAATATACTTCGGTGACTTTCCTTGGTGGAACAAAAATGTTATAACAGTTAGGATCTGGATGTTCGTGAAATTATCTGTTTGGACACACATAATCACTTCAGAGGCCTGAGAAACCATAAGAATATCATTATTAATATGAAAATTTGTATTTGTACATACAGAGATATGTTTTTCTAAACTACGGTTTCATTTTTCTACCTAGTACCTACATTCCTTCTGGATTGGACTAGGACATTTTCAGCAGCTCCTCGTAAATTCTCTCTCTCTTTCTCTCTCTCTCTCTCTCTCTCTCTCTCTCTCTCTCTCTCTCTCTCTCTCTCTCTCTCTCTCTCTCTATATATATATATATATATATATATATATATATATATATATATATATATATATATATATATATATATATATATATATATATATATATATATACATACACAGAGAGAGAGAGAGAAAGAGAGACGTAGCATATAGTACTAGACGAATGTGTTACTTGTAGCATACGTGAAAGTAATTCAATTTATGTTTAGCTTCAAAATTTTCATTGAAAAGTATTTCATGTGCAGACGTTACTTATTTGTTAGTTACAAATTTTACTTGAAATAACTTTAATTTATAATCATATAGGTCTAATATAAAGACAGCAACGAAATTACACAATGTAATGTAAAATAAGTCAAACGTAATAAATATGTCATTTTTAGTATGGCAAATAGCCGCCCCCCTAAAAATGTATCTGCCCCTCCTTTGCCCCCCTAAGAACTTAAAGCTGGCGTCGTCACTGTTTCAGAGATACCAAACACATGGATAGTGATTGTTGTACTGCTTAAAATAACGTATTTGTGTTAATTTTTTTAATAATGATTGTTGCTTTAGTTTGCTTCTATAACATTACAACAATAGTTTTTAGTGGTTTTAATTACAAGTCGCAGTTCCATTATTTTAAGTAGTGTTGCCAACTTAAACTAGGAATGCAATGGATGTACCCGATTGCAATGAAATGAGCTGAGCGAGCTTAAACTATGTAATCATTCCTGGCCATTATGCAATAATAAATGCCATTTTTAATTGTTGACAAAAAAATCGCGTGAAAACTTTTTCCTCATGTTAAGTCTATGCAAGCGTTTTTCGGTGATTATTCCTCGATGGTACATCGGATTTTTGATTTCGACCTATGTTGTCACTCAGCACGACATACTCTATCAGCGTGCTAAGTTTTCTTGAGATCGGCCAAACGGTCTAGGAGGAAGCGTTTTTCGGTGATTATTCCTCGATGGTACATCGGATTTTTGATTTCGACCTATGTTGTCACTCAGCACGACATACTCTATCAGCGTGCTAAGTTTGGTTGAGATCGGCCAAACGGTCTAGGAGGAAGCGTTTTTCGGTCATTATTCCTCGATGGTACATCGGATTTTTGATTTCGACCTATGTTGTCACTCAGCACGGCATACTCTATCAGCGTGCTAAGTTTGGTTGAGATCGGCCAAACGGTCTAGGAGGAGTTCGCGGACAACCAAACGGCTAACCCGAGTATAAGAGCTTCGCTTCGCTCAGCTCAATAAATTGGTAAATTTTATTCTAAATATAGTGCAAATAACGTAGCTAAACTGCAAAATATTTTAAAATTATTCGTAATTTGTTTTATGGTGCAAGAACGTTTTTAAAAGACGATGTTTTTCGTAGTTTTTATCATGTTAATGTCAAAGTTTTGGTTCCAGCAATACATGTAAATGCAAATTGTAACTGAAATTAAATGTAACTGATAACTTTTCAGTAACCCTAGTTGTTTCGTTAAGCCTTAATCGTGATATACACAAACCCATGTTAATTAAAAGTTCTAATTACACCCTAGTTACATTTCACTTGTTTTAGTTTGACCACCGACCACTTCAAACTCGATCCATACCATAGCTGTATGCAGTTATTCAAGGACTTACAGTTAGTAATACACATTGTGTTGATTTTTGGTTTGGTTTGTTTTAGTTTAATGTCCCACGATTATGCTAGGGCGTCTAAAGGAGACGTGGAGCTAATGATTATAATGGAATCCGAACCACTTCGGTCGTACTCCCACCGGAAATCGAATTCGGGACCACTCGAACCGAAGTCAAGCGTGCTAGCCACTAGACCAAATGGAGTCCTCACATTGTGTTGGTTTAAATCATTGAGTCAGTGTTGTCAGATTCGAAGATCAAAAACTAGCGTATCTGTGCTCCAAAAGTAGCGGATTTGAACAATTTGTAGGACAAATATATACAGTAGAAATGAATTATTTGGCAACTAATGACTGGTACTAATGAAATGATTTTTAATATGGACTGGAAAATGTGCTGGGCATATTGCAAGAAATTATGATCGATGAACAAAAATAATTCTAGACAGGATATCACGAGATAAAAACAGCCTATCAGTGGTAGAGCGTTCACCTCTGGTGCTAGGGGTCTCGGGTTCAAACCCAGCTCCCGCCAAGTGAACTTTGTGGTGGACGAACACCGTGTGCGTGGGTTTTCTCGTCGTTCTCCCGTTTCCTCCCAATTTCTTCATTCCACCATTTCATTCATTACTCATCATCACCGTCTCCTTTAGCCTAACCGGCATAACCGTGGGACGTAAAACTCAAAAATTTCATTTCATTTCATTTCATAAAAACAGCCTAGAAAACGTTCTTGTACAAGAAGGTTTGACGAAATGAAGAACAACTGGGGAGTAACATGAGAAAGAATTGCTCAAGCTTAGTTGTAGAGAAGACTTGGAAAGGCCTTCATCCAGCAGTGGGTTGATAATGGTTGATTATGATTATGGTTATGATTTTATTATATCTGGACCTCAGAGATAAACTAAACCAAGTTATAATTTCGTAATTTTACAGGAGAAGCGAAAAACCGGTTCCTTAAGTAAGACCTATAGTACTGTTTTTCAAACTATACTAAGTAGTTACAAAGTAATAGGATATTTTTAGACTTATATTATTACACCACTAGAAAGAACATAGTCTAAAAAAGTATTGTTAAATAAATTTCGACCAAAAAGTGACTTAGCATAGTCTACTACTAAAGTTCATATATATATATTATATATATGTAACTTTTACTGGGTAAGGTAGGGTAAAAACGGACCGAAAATTTAACGAAATTCGTACAGAAAAAAAATATTTTTGACTCTTCATATTGCAGCAAAACTACGAAAATTAATAGAAAAGAAAACTAGAAAGTTAAAAATCACTCATATAGCCGGGACAGAGAAAATAGATACATGTAGCTCGAATTACCTATATACTTATATAATATGTATGTCCATGTTTTGCAAGTAATTATCATCCAATATAAAATTTCAACATAATGAACGCACAATTAGTTTTCTCGAATAAAGATCACATGCACCGCTGCGAGCTCAGGAATAAGCTTAATCTATGTTACGGCACTGGATATATGCTTATGTAATACATTACGACTTTATGAACTTGTATAAGAAACCGAATGTACTTAAAGTGAGACGCGAACTATACGAAACATCAGACTTTGAATCTAACTTGTTTGATGATCCAACCCGAGACCTCAGATAGCAAAGATGAGTGCCGTAGCTTCCACCACAACGTTAAGGAAGTTCCTGTTTTAGAGTGTCAATTAAACACTGAAATGTGAATCTCTAATAAATCATTTGATTATTTTGAAACAAAATATATTGTAGTAATAATTTACTCTATTTGTTAAGGTAATAAATATGACAGTCAAAGCAGAATGTATTGGATAATAACTGAGAAATTGTAAAATTTCAATTTCGGTACGATTAAATACATTCGTGCTGCTATGTGTTGCGTTATTCGTTAGGAGATATTGAACAATTCTGATTCAAAGGAAGGAAATATACTACTGTATAGTACTGGGGTTAATTTAATAGAGTTTAATTGTATAGGCAGAACTGAAGCTATTTGAGGCAAAGTCTATTGCTGAAAGTGAAATATGAGTTACTATTAGGGTTTTATCCCGGGTATGTTATACCCACTGATGATTGAACCTGGAACACACACATGGAAAGCATTAGCGCTAGCAAATTAGCTACGAAGAGGTACATCATACCATAATTCTATGTCAAGAATGAAGGCAAAAAATAAGAAGCGGAAACGACAGACTGTACCTTCGAGACCCGAGACGAGACCGAGACAGGCATCTGTTGACCGAGACGAGACCGAGAAGGCAATTTTTAACTCGAGATGAGATCGAGACCGAGACCGCTACTTATCAACCGAGACGAGACCGAGACTGTATGAAGTCTCGCCTCGTCTCGTCTCGATACCATCCCTAGCGCACGAAGACAATTTTCTAGGGAGGGGCCCAACTTGGTTGCTATATTACGTCTGGTATGTCTGGTATTTAATATACGTGGTTTGCTATATTACGTATACATTTTCGTGAGCCAGAGGGGCCCGAGCCCTCCCCTGCCCTCCCCTTCGGATGCCCGTGCTTGGACTGATCCTGATACACCCGTGACTCGGCTATACATGATAAAGATTTAACTTCGGACAGATAGAGAACCTCGAATTTGCTAATGTAGACTAAATTTAAACAACATGGTTCTCTCCCTCTCTTACCTTTTACTTAATCTATAATTATCTTCCTTATTGTGTGCGTGTGTGTATCCAAACACTACTGTGAAATAAAGTGGCGTAGACGGAAACTCATCAGTGGGGGCTCACACACATAAGTATATATACAGGACTCGAAAGATTCTGGATGCCAAGTCGCCATGGTGACTAAAAATACGAATCTGACCCCTACCTAATTTAAGGCCAAAACATGTAAGACTATACAGTATATCATTGTGTATTGCGAGCGATGATTATATTTAGAAAAAAAAATATAAGTAAAAAGCTCTTGCTCACCGGTCACGGCGAATCAAAGTATTCTATTAAGAGTCTTCATCCCGGCGAAATTAAAATACCGCTAATTTGACAGTAATTATGTGATATCTTCAAATAGATAAAAGATAATCGAAATGTGGAACAAGAGCGCCCTAGACAATATTATTTTACATGAGATACCGTTATCACGACTCACTTATCTGCTTTCGATTTCTAGCCATTTTGAAAATCGGCATTTATTTTCGCGTTTCTAAACAGCTGAAAACGGAAAGCCACTAGGTGACTTGTGATAACGGTACCTCACGCAAAATAATATTGTCTAGGGCACTCTTGTTCCACATTTCAATTATCTTTTTATCTATTTGAAGATATCACATAATTACTGTAAAATTAGCGGTATTTTAATTTCGCCCGGATGAAGACTCTTAAGTAGTGTTTTCGGAAATCATGGTTTCCATCATGAGCTTAAAACAGTTTGAAATGAATTTTAAAATATGCAGCACACAATTTCTTGTCAAACAAAGATCAACAAACATGTTCGACTTTATCAAACTGGTCGCCTATATCTTTGGCGACTAGATATCGTATTTTTGGTAGACGATAGGCACTTGCATAAATTATCAGTGCGAGAAAAAATGGCGACCGAACTCTCTGGTCTGTCTACTGGATTCAGACCTGAAATTTCGTGTCTTGGTCATAATATATATAGCAAAGAAGTATGCAGAAGTCACTACATATACTGAGCTGGAAAGGGTAGAATTATAGCGTTTGAAGCCAATAACTGGCCACATACAGGGCCGAATCAATACTCTCTGGCGCCCAAGGCTATACTTCAGGACTCCATCCCTCAAAGAAAATGGAGTTCATGTGTTATAAATTACCAAATTATTGATAATGGATTCAGTATTCAGTCAAAGCTACACAAAATCTCATTGTTGAATGCACGTTTATACGGCAGGATCACTCATAGGCTCCAGCTTACTCAGAGCAGGCGCTAACTTGGCCTGACCACTATCATCAACTGTAAAAAGTGCGTCACATGTCTGGCTAGAGTAATATCTCGTCAGTTTTTTTTTTTTTTTAAAGTTACACGGTGTTGAGAAACTGATGAAATTTGCTAACAAGTAGAGGAAAACACACAACTCCCTTTCCATACAGATCTATGGCCAATCAGATGGCGCTCGTTTAACTGGATGGTGCGTGATCAGCCCAGTTGATCACCTCAGGGGCACGTATTTCTGTTTTTATTATTATTATTATTATTATTATTATTATTATTATTATTATTATTATTATTATTATTATTATTATTATTATTATTATTATTATTATTATTATTATTTACCGGAGTTTGATATCTCTTAATTCAGATAGTGCCACAATTTCCTCGTGATGCGGAATCAACACCGGCCCATCAAGATTAAGGGACCCTGCATGCAGAAGTCATACACGTTAACAATTCGGGTAAGTAGGAACTCAGTAATATATGTTTTTAATTCAAACATTCATTTTCTTGTTTGAGATCCTTCGTGGCTAAGCTGTTAGCATACATGCCTTTGGCGTGGGAGACCCGGGTTCGAATTCCAGCGGGAGCTCGTGTAGTTCGGATTCCTCGTTAATTAGTAGTTCCCGTCTCATATAGCCTCGCTCCTGAAAGGAATCGTTTTTTCTTTCAACTATACAATGCTTTTGTGGTGATAAATCATAGCAAGAGGTATATAGTCGGTGAACCAAACTCAAATCAGAAGATCCCGACGTGAAAAGTTGTGGAACGCAGCCTCTGTTGCTGAGCCGACCCTGCCCCTGGACGAACTGGATCACCAAATATAGTTAATTCTTCATTACTTAGACTATTGGCTATTTGCCCATCAAATTTCGTTCAGATCTTGCAAGTAGTTTCCGAGAAATGAAATACCACTGTAAGCTCACGTATGCTTACGCCGGGAGATAAAATAAAATAATTAAAAAATAGTAGTAGTATCGGTATCAAAAATGGAACATACTTCATGTAAGGAGAATCCACTTTCAATATCAGTGCGCTAAGGGGGGAATTTGAGGCGTTTCAGCCATCCCTGGCTACGCCATTGCTGAGAGATAACTGCAATGGCTACCAAAATCGCTTAAAATGAAAGTTACGTATTTTATTCTTTTCTTATGAGTGATGTCAAAACCTACGCGAATAAGTCTCTGGAATTTGTTGTACGTAATATGAGGAATGCTGCTGAACCCAAAGAGTATTTTAGCTAAATTTTCTTTAATAGTTATACTAGTTAACAAATTTAAACTTTTTGTTTGTTACATGAGAAAAATCACCTGATCTTAAAGGAACTTTTTGCGCTGAATTCGAATATGCACTCGGTTTCTCTCCATCACGTACAGTTTTCCCGTAACAGAGGGATTTTCGGGAAATTCCCTCAAAAATTTCCCTTTTTCAGATATTTTATTCCCCTAGCTCCTGTCCCCTTACATATAGTAACATAGACATTTTACCTAAGTATACCTTGATTTATACTTAATAAACCCTAAAAGTTTCGTAAAAATCGCTTTGTTCTTTCTAGAGAAATAAATATATTTGTATGCATACTGTGTGCACTGTTTATTGCACCTGATAGTAATGCTTTCAGATCTCCTGAGTTGGGGTAAAAACGATTTGCTTTATTACTACAAACACAG
>NW_027657770.1:0-20063 GCF_964235325.1 Thermobia domestica | reverse complement strand
GAGAATCCACATATCCCTTGCAGAAAATCATAAATTCAGACCTGCATGGTAGGATTGGCAATTAATCTCCCTTTCAACATCGAGGCCACATGAGAATTGATCACATTAACGTAAAATCCCAATCACATAACTCCTACGAGGAGTGGAATAGGGGTACTCAGTGTCAAAGTCGCGTAGCCTAACCATATAGCACGAGAATGTTCTAATATCTGATATATATGTCAAGTTCATAAAAAAGACTTTACATTGCAAAATTGATATGCTAGTTCTTCAAGAATTTAAGCATTTGAAGAAATGTATGTAGTCACCGTGTTTTATATTTGATCTAGAAGGGAAGAAAAGCAGTGGCGGATCTAGAAGATACAAATTGGGGGGCAGCAACCAGAACAAAGCATATGACAAGTATAACTATAAACTTTAAAATATATATAAATAATAAATTAAATTATATTTATCACTCAAAAAAGTGGCGGGCCTTGGTCCCCCGGTCCCAGGCTAGATCCGTCACTGAAGGAAAAGATGTATTGGTGCGTCATTAAGTTACCAACATTAATTTTTTTAAAATTTTGTGCGCGATTTAGAATTCACATGTAGAGATACACAAATGTCCAAAATGATTGTCGCATATCTATAACTGTCTTCTTGTAAGAATATAATTTGATAATGATTTTGCATGGTACTTTTAATACTGTTACTATATATATAATCTAGAAATGTATATTTGTGGTAAATTTCATAGGAAAAGAATTATAAATACGAAAATTAGAACGAGTAAAACAAAATGTTGCTAAATGGACAAGGGAGTTTTATTTTCGTTTTATTGTTGTTATTTACTGCTCTTTTCACATGCAATTTGCCACAAACATGTCTTTTCCGATTATACACATACTAACATTATAAGAAATACCGGGCGAATTCGTTATCAAATTATATTCCTTCAACAACATATTTATACACATGCGACAATAATTTTGGACATGAGTGTACATAATATAGAGCGCAAAATATTAACCGAGGTAATATATGGGGGATTTTGTTGGCATTGTAGGCCTATATGGATTTATTTTTGCTGTTTGTCATGTTTGTGAGGGAATTTAAGCCCATTAACTGATGAGTTGAGCAGTTGTATTTCTGCGACATACATAGTAACTGATTTGTTCAACAGATAGAAGTTGCAAACATTGTATTTTACATGCAACTGACATAAAAGAACATTGCAATATACTTTTGCTTATTCATTAGTTTATTTTATTATAAAATGTAAGTTTAACAAGTAAAAAATTATTTTAAAGAAACAGATTGTTAAAGTTAATAAACTCTGTAGTCTTTACCCATTCACTAATGCTAGAATATTATTTCCACATTAGTTCCATTTCAGTAGGTTGCTTTCTCAAGAGGAGCTATTCTCATAATCCGGTTCTTCGTTATATGATATGGATTTTGTAATTTGTGTAATAAACATGTGTTATGATAAGTATTTGCTTCAGCACTATATTTGGTTTCCTACTCCTACAGTCATACAATTTGACGAAATGTTGGTCATAAGCATAAGGAGTATAGAGATTTACTGTTATTAAATTGAAACGAAGAATTTTAGTTTAACAGTTTCCATAAAAGTAATGAAACAGAAGCTTAACTTAACATGAAGAGTACTGATTTTACACATCTACTCTGATGATTTCAGACGATTTCCACTCAAGTTCCGGGACGGAGTTTCAATACACCGAGAGTTAAAGAACTATTTTGAAAATACTGCTAATCGTTATTGAACATGATCGGATATTAACGCGGAAGAAATTTCGTAGCTCGGAGGTGGGGGTGGGGAATTCAGTGCATCTACTAACATTCTGGAATAGCCAATTAAACCTTGTTCCTATTTACTACATGTAATCTGCTTTCTGTTGTTTCTTCATACAGTCTGGAGACCTGTAACATAATGTAGAATAGGGATAGTCAATTACCGGCCCGTGGGCTGCATGCGGTTTGCGAGGTCTTCTAGTGCGGCTCTGGGGAAGATAAATGTTAGCATTTTCATATATTGTACTAAGTATATAAAAAATTTAAAAATAGTTAAAATGCACCAACTTGAACTAATACACAAAGTGGATGTATGCTTTTAGGCCCGGAAACCAAAAACAAATTTAAGGTTAATTAGTTAGGTTAGTGTTTTATTTCAATTTGGTTACGTCAGGTAGTACCAAAAGTTTAAGCGTATCTACTATTTCTATTCACACATGAGCATGAAAAACGAGTAGTTTTGAATATTTTTAAACGTCAGTATCATTGCGGGCAGGTATTATTTTACTTGCGATTTAAAATATTTCTTGTTTTTTAAAGATATTTTCACCCAGCCTTAAGAGTATAAAGATATTTTTGAACAAAAGGGTTTCTAAGACTCGTCGAAGAAACTTCGATGTTGAAAACTGGCAACTCGCCTGTGTCATAGACTGGTGTATTATATCAGCATACTTTAGAATTGCGATGTGTTTCCTCAAGAAATACATTATTTTTAATTGCCTTTTGAGTCAGTGTCACTTCATAATGAGTAAGAAAATATCGGTGAATCGCTGTCTGTTTTGATTGTCGATGTCTTAATAGACACCCGCAAATTCGTCGATTTCTGGGCGAGAGTGTCATGAATGTATATTATAAATGTGAAGTATCGTATGAAGTTGCCGCTCTTGTCATATAGAATTTTTTTATGATTCGGCCACTTAGTTTAAAGAAGGTGGTTATCATTGATGTACAGTATTGCCCAAATATACCTTAATGTCATTTTTCAGCATAGTACCCGTAAGTAGTGTGATTAGCAAAGATATTCCCCGTTTCCTTCTTACAAATAAGAAATTGCACGAACTTTTTGTTTTTCTTTTGCTATATTTTATCATTATTATTAAATTTCCGAAGTTTGTGTATTAGAGCAAAAATGGTCAGAGATTCATAGAAATGGTTTCTTGAAATCGAGTCAACGTCCCAAACACATATTCCAGCATATTATCCATTAGCCATGAATTCAAATCAAATATCAAAGATGAACGACATCCTTTCAAATTTTCATCGTCATAGAACAATGACGTTAACAGATACACTGTAAAAAATTTCATAGGTAAATTTACAAAAAAAAAAAAAAAAAAAAAAAAAGATGGCAATCTCTTTGCCACTCCTCTAGGTAAATCAATTTAGACCTATAAAATAAAATTACTAATACGAAATGGTGTAAAATTACATTTTCATTAATAACAATATCATACGTTCTTATAAATTTACTGTAAATTTGTTAAATAACCCAGCAAAGTTTGTAATTTAATCTAAGGAAATGTATATCAACTTGAAATGCAAAATAAAGGGCAAATGATTTTGCATTGATGTTTGGCAATTTAATTACAATTTTTTTTTCAGTATACAGACAAGTGGTTTTATGTAATTGATTCAGCATGATGTACGATTGAACCGAAAACTCTTCCCACTCTAGGTGGAAGTTCTACCACTTAACCACCGTGATCCCTTCCCTGTTAGTTATCATCATCCTAAGTATTCTGATATTATTGAAAGGTCATTTGCCGCAACTCAGAAGTTTCCATGCTCCTAGGTCTTCCGCTATCCTCTTCGTCATCAAGTACGATCTTTCAGTTTTGATATTGTCCATTAATTGTAGTCCTCTTCGCCCTCTCTCACTCCTTCCTGCCACCATACCCTCTGAAACGTCCCTTACAATGCAGTTCATTCTTAGCTAATATCCCAACCAGCTTCTTTTCCTCTTCTTAATAATGTTTAAAATTGTTCTTTCTTCTCCCGCCATTTCTTAGACACTCTCATCCGCTTTCCGCTCGACCCACCTGATTCTCTCCATTCTTCTCCAGACCCACATTTCAAAATACCCAGCAATATTCACAGTAGTAGTAGTAGCAGTAGCAAAATACTTCCACATGACGTTAATCGTCTATCGGTATAATTACTGATATATTATTAGCAGTTTATATAAACAACGCTGTGCAATGTTAATAATAATAATGTTCTTCACTAAATATTACTAAGGACTTGGAAAACACAAAGAAACAGTGACGCTCCGCGGACATCATTAACCAGCTGTAATTTTAAGTTCTGAAACTCTCTTCAAATGTCCTTTTAGTTTCTTAACAGACGTGTTTTCTTTCAACTGTATAGACTACTTCAAAACTTACACACACACACACACACACACACATTATATATACGAGGAGAATTCAAAAAGTAAAATTACATTCGCGATTTCTCTTTCGAGGGATTGGCAACACTGCCAGTAACCAGTGCTCAGTGAGTGTAGTTGGCAATACTTCGAGACAACGTGTCGCTCATGTTCCTAATGGCAGCTCCACTGGCAATCTACATCAAAGAGGAAATGAGAGCACTGATTCGCTTTTTGTATGTGGAATGTTTGAAATCTGCGAACATAATTCGTCGAATCCAACCACAGTATGGTGACAGCTGTTTATCGCGAAGAAATATCTACGTATGGAAAAAGCGTTTCAAACAGGGAAGAACTTCTTTATATGACGACGAAAGATCCGGCAGGCCATCGACCTCAACGACTGAGGAACTTGGGTACATCATCCCGAACCGGAAACTAAGGCTGCGAGCATGGTTTGGAAACACCCATCATTACCAGAAATTAAGAAATTTAAACGTCAACCATCAGCTATTCATAGATGCGGTGCAAAATTATAGATTACAGATGGAACCGAAAAACTTTTTTTGTGACAGAATCAAAAACAAAAAGACTTGTGGAACGTTGGGAACAATGCATTGAAGTCCAAGAGGTTACGTAGAAAAATAAGGTATGTTTCAGTTTCCTATCATTAGGATAAGAACAGGATTTCTCAAATGTGCCTTTACTTTTTGAATTCTCCTCATATATATATTCTCCTCATATATTGTATAATTTAATTTATTAACTATACTACGTAATGCTCACCGTTGTGAAAAAATCATAGGAAAGAGTAAAAAATTTGTAACCAGTAAGTTTTAAAGGTTTCTGACACTGCACATTCACAATTTTTATAAACATATGTGTGTCTTCATTTGCATCATCCCAAGGTGTTTCATAGAGGTCCCGTCCAAGGTTTGTGCTCTGGAATGAGAGATAATGATTTATAAATTAAAATAAAATTTAGAATATCTGTTTAATATATAGGTTGTTCGTAAAATGGAGCCGATGTGCCACAGATCACTATTCTGCAGGAACAAAGAAAGCCAAAACATTATATGATGGAATTTACTCCGGGCCCCCCTTCAGCAGCTATTAGCAATAACAAATTTTGCAACGTCGCAGATTAACTTGGAACAATTAGCATTACTCTACGAATACAGCAAGCAGTTAAGTTGATTACCACATTAATAAGTGATATTATTATCAATCTATGTCGACTTTAGCTGTAAACAATCGATGGTAGATTGATAGATTGGTACTATTTGATAGATTGATACTTTATGGTTCTTCATTTGCGGCATTGCTACGTAGTGCAATTCATGTCTTCTAACGAGGATCCGATTTTTTGCTTTAGTTTGACTTGTAGAATAGTGTTCAGTGGTAAGTAGGCGCCATTTTTTTTGAGTACCCGATATATGTTATGATGATTTAGAACATCTGTTGAATATACATACTATACTTACGTATATATAGGGTGAAGCACTTATAATGTTCAACCATGATAACGGAGATACCAAAAGAGGGAGAGAAAAGAAATGTTGCATGGATAAACTAGAGGAATGGGGACACCTTCCTTAAAGTACAACAAAACGGCAAGGCAATACACATTCAAAATTCCTTAGCTTTGGATCGTGATGTGACGTGTTTCGAATAAATAGGGACGAAGTAACAGTGAGATGATAATTTGAATTTTTGTAAAAGACTTAATTGTGATAAATGCTCAGATGAGTATCATACCTACGTATGTGTGTGGTTTTCAATTGACTAATAAATCATTTTCCCGTTTACACTTCGCTATCTTAATCGGTTTCGGAGATATCATAAAAATTGCTGAAGCTTGCAAGACTCAGTGTAATTCACGTATGTGTGTGGAAATATGTCAGTAGCTAATACGTAATACTTAATCGTACATGAATATCAATTTATCTTACCCGGTTTGATTTATTAAACAGACATTTTTTATGTAGAAAAACAACTACTTCGGTCTTATTTTAAGTACTGTACACATGTATATTGATAGATAATTAATATTTATGGAGAATTGCGGTATTGTGTGTTATTATGCATTTAGTAACTTTGTAAGCTTAAATCAAATATAATTTAAATTGTTGTCTACAGTACAAAATTACAAAATACAAAAAAATGCAAAACAATACAAACAAAACAAAAAGAAATGCTCCTTACAACAACCAATGAAACTCTAAATATGCTGAAATGCTGAAGAGACTTCTTGATTCTTCGGAAATAATTCAGAGAAGAAATTCATGATATGGTGAATTTGCTGAGCATATCTGGGGCGGCTTTCAGCTTTGGCATGTAGGTGCGTAGCATGTGCACTATGTTGATCAGGTTTAAATCCTTCAGAAGTTGAAGTTCTTGAATAGTTTGGGTGATGTCTTCGGACGATGAGTTATTATCAGAAGACGTCTTCGATGTTGAAGCTTCGATAGTGCATAATATTATACGCTCAGGTCTTGAAGTGGATGTAGCAGTGTTGTGTTGGAGAGGTGCTAAACGTGATTGCTGGCGTTGTTTTCTTTTTTGCAAGTTTTCTTTTGTTTTCTTTTTTTATATTTTTTGTAGTCACGGACATCCGGAATAATTAGCTAGATAAGCGCCTTTACAGTTGACGCATTTCGCTGGGTACTTCTTCTCCTTGAGTGTTGTTATGATTTCCTCAACACTAGTATCAATTGGAAGGTGGCGAAAAACTGATTTCATGGTCTCAATTTTGTTCTTGATTTCTATGGCATATTGTAAGTTGATGGTGAGGAAAAATGTTTTGCACGACTCTATAATCACTCTGAACCCTGCACTTAATTTTTGTGTATCTTTCACTAATATCAAAGTAACTTGTTTGCTCCAAGATTTTATTATTAACTTTTGTTATTCATATTCCTAGACGAGGGCAATCATACATGTATAAGATAGTTTTGATCACGTGTGAGGAAGTCTTCATATCATGTATTTTCTCTTCCTTCCTAAGTTCATTGTTTGGACTGGAAGTCTTTTTTAGGGATGGCCACAAAGTTCCGGTTCCGGCGGAACCGGTTCCACGAGGAACCGGTTCTCGGAGATCTGGTTTTCAGAACCGGTTCCAGACCTGGATCCGAAGAACCGGTTCCAGACCTGGATTCGAAAAATCGGTTCCAGACCTGGATCCGAAAAACCGGTTCCGGAA
Organism: Thermobia domestica; assembly: GCF_964235325.1. Lineage (NCBI taxonomy): Eukaryota > Metazoa > Arthropoda > Insecta > Zygentoma > Lepismatidae > Thermobia > Thermobia domestica. Next base: position 12,696 of record NW_027657770.1, on the reverse strand, counting down.
CCGGATCTTCTAGAACTGGATCCGTTCAGACCCGAAAACCGGTTCCACCAGGAACCGGTTCCGGCCATCCCTAGTCTTTTTCTGTGTCATCCGTGGCTTTTAAAATTACTTCATTGATATTTGATGCGATATAGGCTCAGGTATCTGAGTTTCAGGTTTCTTCTTGATTTAGGTGGCAAATAAATCGGCACCACAGAAATTGGGATGAACTGGGAATATCTTAGGTTAGCCTAAGAATACAAAGTTTTCCACAACAAATTTACATGGCCTAGGTTCGAATCACGCACTCTCGTAATAGATGTAAGAACTTTACCACTAACCCAGTGTGTCCCCTTAAACAAAATTTGATCATGCAATGTAAAAAGTAGCTTACAATACAGTGGCGTATTTAAGGGGGTGGCTTTCGGGCTTAAGCCCCCCCGGAAATCTTACTTAGTATAGTAAAGTAAATGAAATATCTTGCCGAATTTTCACATTTCCAGGCAAAGCCCCCCCCCCCCGAAAGTTAGCAAAGCCCCATCCGAAACAAAATCGTAAATACGCCACTGATACAATAAAACATAGTTTTAATGAAGTGTGTGGCATATATGACATTTTTAAGCAGCGATAAGGCTTTATTGGAGACAAGATAGACATTGCCTATTCATTTCACTCTTATAGGCGTTAAGCTTAGAATTTTTCCTAAGTTTCCTATAAATTCTTTTATTTTTTCATGTTGAAACTACACACTTTTATATTATCTGTTTCCATGTAATTTGGCAGATCTCTAAAATGATCCTTGAACATTATCTCTCTGTTGGATTCATATTCCTGACACCAACTTATAGAAACGTAAGAGTACTAGACCCATGCGAATCCAAGGGCCGAACACTCGCTGTGCAGTTGCCCTCAAAAGACGTTCGACATCTGTCTATTGCAGGGTTGCTTGCCTATCTTATTTTTAGCTTGGTTTGTAAGTGCGAGAAACACCGGTACTTTCTTGTTGTTGATATTTCTGTTAATTTTAAATCACCTTTCAAACTCCCGGTTAAAAAGTGTTACCGTGGCCCCGTATTTTTAAACATGTTTAAAATTTAAAATATAGATTTTGTCGAACTGTGTCCAATAGCGCCAGTTTTGATATCTAGAACCGACTACTACTTCAGGATCAAATTAGGGGTCAAAAATAAAAACTGGAACATTTGGGCAATGCAGACATATTACCAACTGGGACGAAATGGGTGTCATTCGATTCGTATGCACAAGTACATGAATAACTGATATTCCATTTTCCCGAAAATTCAATATTTATCCAGAAAATTTACGAAAATCCTTGATGATACAAAATTACAGATTTTCGATAATTTTCGGAGTCAAAATATAGTTTTTGGGAAAATGGCATATCAATTATTCAAGTACGTGTGGATACGAATAAAATGACATCCATTTCGTCCTAATCAGTCACTGGTCCGAATTACCCAAATGGTCCCACTTTATATTGTTGACCCTTAATTTGGCCTTCAAACGGTCAGTTACAGAAATCAAAATTGGTGCCAGTGGACACCGCTAATCGAAATCTACATTTTAAGTCCCAAAAATATGAAAAATACGGGGCCACGGTAACTTCGTTTTAACTCTAACTCTCTCTATAAAATAGTAAATTGGTGTCTTTGAAGAACGATTATTTTTACACATTTTGTCGTCTTGTGTAAGGGGCCACGGTGGTTCAGTGGTAGAGCGTTCACCTCTGGTGCTTGGGGTCCCGGGTTCGTTCCCAGCCCCCGCCAAGTGAACTTTGTGGTGGACAAACACTGTGTGCGTAGGTTTTCTCGGGGTTCTCAGATTTCCTCCGACTTTCATCATTCCACCACTTCATTCATTACTCATCATCACCGTCTCTTTAGCCTAGCCGGCATAACCGTGGGACGTAAGATTTCATTTCATTTGTTGTCGTCTTGTGTGTTCGTGGAAAATATACTAGCGGAAACTTTAAGTGTTGCATTGGCAACTCTACCCTTATTGTGTATTTCCAGAAACTGACAAGTAGGGGTAGCGGGTTTTCTTTGTGTGTAAATGAGTGTTTACATTGCAGTGTATTATGAAACTGTCATGTAAAATACTTCAAAGATTTCATTGAAGTTTAGCATTTCTTTTCAGCGCTCAGACTATATAAGACGTGGATCTATAGGCTAAGGAAAAATCGGAACAACGTAATTCCTTCAACATTTAACGCTCTTTTAATGAGACTTGAATCCGGGACCACAAAGCCACACAAGCTAACTCCTATAACGGGGAGAGCTGTTCCCAAAATTTCGTTTTCATCTCATTTATAGAAACTTTTCTTATTATTGCTGCAATGCACTGAGTGGATTTTAATAGTTCACTATAATAAAATTTTCAGCTACCTTCGTCGTGTGCGAACGATTATTTATATTCTTAACTATCCTTTATATCAAACAAACCTGAACCATTATCAAAAAATAAATAAGCTTATTGTTGTCTTAGTTTTACGTCACAACACCGTTCAGAAAGGTCTCGCTTTCGCTAGCCTCATCATAAAATACGATTTGAATTTTACAACCCTTTTCATCTACCTACAAGAATACTGTAGAATGAATTGAAGGTCGATTGAATTCAATAATGCACTGAACATTTAGATGGAAGGAGAAATGGGAATACTTTTTATCATGATGTATGTTGTGGTGTCTTGTAGATGGGCTATTTTCAGAACTGTAATCAGCTTGGTTAGTTTTTTAAACTTCGCAATCTTACTGAATAACACTCTTAACTATAGGTGCTTTCAAAAATTTGGAATAACATTCTGAATTGTGAGTTCCTGGGGATTTGACGAGTTCGAAGTATGTAAAGACCGTTTTTGACGATCCCGATAATTACTGTACATTTATGTTTTGAATTTTCAATATTATTTGGTATGTTAGTCGTTTTCTTTCATGATACAATAAATTGATTTTAAAGCATGTTTTTCCTTCAAAGTCTAGATTTTAGGAATAGTGTCATATTCCTACAAATTAGGGCATTAATCAGATCAACTTGCATAGATAGATATGGTCATAGAGGACACCCACCCAGCCAAAAACACACACACAGACACACATATATATATATATATATATATATATATATATATATATATATATATATATATATATATATATATATATATATATATATATATATAACGTGATTCAAAACAACACCAACAACGTTTGGGAGGTGATTCCTGACACCAAGATAAAGAAGTATAGACCAACCTGGGTGCACAAATGCTTCCTTTAGGAGTTATAGGCTACCGAAAACATAAAAAAGTAAACCGTAGACGTTCATAGCTCCAAAACTATGGACCCTACCGTAGTAGGATCAAGATTTCACTTAGGAACTAATATGCGCCCTCCCCCCAAAAAAAAAGACATGTTTCAGAAACCTGAAATACTCCCAAAGCAATTTTTATACAGGGAGTTTGGCTACGGGTATATAATTTGAAGTACTCTCCAATTACCTTCATAAAAATTACTGCGGAAGTATCGCAAGATTCTGAAACTTGGATATTTGGATAAGGCACATACTAGTTCTTAAGTGAAATCTTGACCAGGCTACGGTAAGTCCCATAGTTTTGAAACTATGGATCTTTAAATTTCATTTCTTCATGTTTTCGGCTAGCTATAACTCGGATAGCAAGCATTTGTACACCAAGGTTGGTCTATATTTTCTTTGTCTTATCTTGGTGTCAGGAATCACCTCCCAAACGTTGCCAGTGTTGTTTTAAAACACCCTGTATATTAGGATGGGCCTTATTTATATGGAGAATATATATATATATATATTGTGTGTGTGTGTTTCTGTGTAGTGTCTTTTATGTGGCCAATTTTTTATGGCACGCTTCGGTCCTGATTTTACGTAAAAATCGGTAGAACATAATCTACTAAATGTCTAGGCTGTTTGAGAGAAAACATAAAATAATAATTATCCATATAAATAAATGTGCTGGAAAGAGATGGTGCCGGCATTAACAAAATCAAGGAGACTAAAGGTTCGTTTGCTGCAAAATATTCTGGTTTCAGTAAGAATGTCATAAAATAGAGAACTCAATAGGAGCCGCGAAAATTGAAGACCCTTAAAGTAATCCATATTATTCGCATTTAGGTAATAAGAAATCTAAGAATCTCGATTGCAAGTACATGATATTGTGTCCAGCTGAAAATTTCACCAAGTAGTTACTGTTTCGTGTTTGAGTATTCAATTAGCAGACAGTGCTGCGTAATTTAAAGAAACACAGCGAAATGAGTTGTTTGATACAACTGTCACTTACAAGGAATAGGTGATTGTTACTTGAAACTTATGGTTTTAATTTTGATACATCAGGCGTGGTTCTCGTGTAACCTGTAGGATATAACCTTATACGGAAAATGCTAGACTCTGTCGCATTATATGTCACAAATGTTGCCTGGAGGACGTCTTAACCGTAGAAATCAGTTATTTATTGTACTGCTTGAGTAATTAACTTTATTGTTCCCGTGCTTTTACTTAGGCAATCAACTATACATGATACCGGCAGATGTTTTTAGTTTTTGCATACTCGATTTAGTGAAAATGATAATTAAGATCGGAATTGTAGGGATTGGGAAAACCGTCTAGAACTTACTACTCTACTCAATGAATTTATTTTGAGTATAACGTCTCTTTCAGCAGCGAGGCTACATGTTGACGGGACCTCCTGATTAACGTGGAATCTGGTCGCTACATGAGCCGCTGGGAATCGAACCCAGTTCTTCCACGTCAAAGGCACATACGCTAATCGCTCGGTCAAGAAGGAACTCTACTTTACTCAAGGAATATATTAAATTGTTTCGAAGGTTTGACCCCTATGCTAGCTAGTAGCTACGTTTATTTAGGTGTATTATTGTGTGCGTGCTTTGAAGTAAAAAAAAAAGTTTGGCTATTAGAGACCTAATGCCATGCTAGTTTCCAGTTCACTATTTATGTGGGACTGAGGTCAATCTTTACATTCGTCTAGGATAGATACATAAAATTGTTGTGTTAATCCATAAACTTCAAATGAATTTATGAAATGAATGAGCTTCCCAAGAATAGTACCAAATCAAAGGATCAATTAGACGTATATCATATAACACAATATTCCATATATATATATATATATATATATATATATATATATATATATATATATATATATATATATATATATATATATATATATATATATATATATATATATATATATATATATATATATATATATATATATATACTAGAAATTGATGTTCAGGATTAACCAAATATATATTAACGCTTAAGTCATAACATTAATAGTTACTTCCATGTATCTTTCGTATTCACACACCAAAACAAATTACGATGCAGAATCAATATGTTCGGCACGTCAAGTGAAATAGCAACATACTGTATATACCAAATAATCATCCGCCACACTTTACGATACATAATCCATATTTAACTACCACTGAAAAGTCAATATAGATCATATGAAGTGATACAAGAACACTGTATCGAAACATGTAAAGAAACATCATTTATTCATTGACCTCATTTATTTTTCCATTAAAGAACACTCGAATACTAATAATAAGTATACTTTATCTGACAACGAGTTCAGCGACCCACCTACTTGTTTATACATTTAATCACAATTTCACCCCCAACCAAAAATGACGGTTAGTTTACTACTTCACTGTGCATGTATTGGATTAGAAGTTAAAATTTTTGAAGGTCCTTGTTTATTCTTTACAGCTACATGCTGGAATATACTATACATCTATGTGATGTTTGTATGGCAGTGTATTCGTTTTTGTTAGTGTTGTGAGCAGTGCCTTATCTCCTCGGTGTTTTGGGAGAGGAGGGGAATGTAATGTTCCGGTAAGGAAAAAATACTCATTACCTACATATAAACGTATATCCTCAAAAATTTGGGGGGTATTCCAAAGCGTTAAGGAGGGGAATTTCCATCTCTTAACTTGTCTAGCTGCAATACTGACTGGATGTGAGAAAAGAACACATATAGATTCTTGATTATTGTCTAGTTTAAAGTATAAGTTAGATGAAGAAATGTTTGCTGCTACTTTTGCTAGAGTGACTTGTTTATGTGGTCTTGCTGAGCAGTAACGATCTAAACCTCCCCATTTCATGATGTTATTGCTGGCTTCACCGTTGCTTTCCGAACACTCATTTTATATTTTATTTCTTCGCAATTGAGTCTTTCTTATTGAAGGTTGATGAGGTCCAGGTGCTTTGTGGAGAGGTGCTGATCATCCAAATTGTGGGAGTTCTTGACTGCTGCTGGAAAGCTGTACTTGATTACTTTAGGCATCATTTTGCAGGAGCTGCTTCTAGGGCACTGAGACGGTCGCCGCTGTCTTCTGCGTGGCACAGAACATCTGGGTTATTCTTTGTTTGCAGCCACGGGTGTTGGAATAACATTTGCGAACATCAACTTTCGTTTGACTGAACAGGTGTTTTGATTACCGTGTTGGAAAATTTCCAGCGGGCAACGAACGTGGAATGTTCGTTGTATTTTCTGAAGCTAAGGATTGCATTAATGAGATTGTCTATTAGTTGATTGCATTCTAAGAATGTTGGAGATGAAGAATTTCTCTTGTGTGAGAACAATGACAATTATTTCTCACCTCATAGCAGGCCCACTTCTGAATTCCACTTCAAGGATACAGGATAACTTCTAACTCTCGTCTGCAGACGAACTGAAGTGGGGATTGAATTTAATATTTCCTTCTATTGGTTCTGTATGTGGAATCTTTAGAGGATTCTTTTTTCCTTCTTGCGTTAACTAGCGGAGAAGGGAAATCTGCTGCCTGAGATATGAATTCTGCAAAATGGTCCTAAAATTAGCCGTCTAAAGCTATGCGTATATTTGTCTGAAAGTGACATGTTACGGAAGGTAAAGACTTTTTTTCTATTGAGCAGGGAATGTCGAAAAAATTCCACCAGGAGAACAAAAATTTTGCCGTGACACCTCAAGAATGTCGTTAAGTGAACGAGATTATTCCTACTACCAAGATCTGCTTCTTCTGTCTGTAATTGTAGTTTCTTCGCGAGGGAAGAAACCACTGTTCACTGTTGGTGAATATGTTAGCTGCTGTGCTTTATTGATTAATCCTTTGTTAGTATTTTCTTAAATAAATCACATGAATAGCGTTGTAGGAAGCAAGGAACTCACTTCTTATTGGAACTTTACTGTAACACACAGCTTTCCTTTTGAACGAAAATGAATATACTTGATGCTATAGAACGTTTCCCTGAGAACTAAAATTCAGAATTTTTGTTTTACGTTTTTAATATACTTTCTAACGGTGCAATTTTGTGAAATGTTATTAAGAACTTTAAGGAAACTTTCTGTGGCAAGTAAAGCCATAAGAAAACATTTTTTAAAAATCATTGTCTGTTTTGAAAATTATCCGAAATTACAAACCTTATGTAAAATATTGATGAAACTGTATTACGTTTACTTCCGTAGAGGATGGAGGTATTGCCATTTTGAAAACTATTAATTTGTTTATTTCTGCCAAGATGTTTCTATTTTTTAACTTGAATATGTTGAAACATTAATTGTAAATAAAATCCAGCTGGAAAAATATTTGTTTTATTTCCTATAAACTGTAGATAGAGGCTTCCTAGCAAATGATATTAGTATAATTATGATTTTATTTTATTTATTTAATTTATGTGTAAAATTTCAAATTGAAATATGGTGCTATGGATTGACTATGTTTATTTCTATAGAGTATCTGATAATGAATGATTTTAACCAACATTTTAGCAGCCCTCCCTTTTATATATATTCCAATAGAGTCAATGTTCAGCTTAGGCATACACTGAAAACAATGTCAATGAAACTTATGAAGGAATATCTAGTTATTATTATTATTACATTTAAATATAATCTGTATATATATATTCAATGCTGCATAGCACAGAAGAAGATAGCGTAATCGTTGAAACAGTTGATTGTTGAAATAGTGAAATAATTTTCTTTACAGAATAGGATTGTGAATATTTCGTTTTAAGGTTATTCTTTTATGTGGATAAGTTTGATACTTCATCTTCCTTCTCTTTTCTTGCACTTCTTCTGTTTTCTTCTTTCCTTCTTTTCTTTCTTTATTATTTTCACAGTTTAACTACCGCCTCATGTTATCTTTATCCTAGAGACATTTCATCTGGAAAGTCTCTTTTCGGTGAAGTAACAGCCTTATTGAATACACGGTCAATATACTTACTATGGCTTCAGTAGTAGAAAATGGATCGATCTGGAACAGACCTGGCTCATAAGAGGACAACTCACAAGCCACTGAGAAAATGACCACCGTGCACCGTGAGACCACGGCCTTTTACGACCTCCATTTTAGGGGTGTATTCATTCCCTTTTATGAGCACTTTTAAGGGGGTGACCTCGTTCTCTTTTACGACCTCCATTTTAGGGGGTGAACTCGTTCCCTTTTATGAGCATATTTTTCAACTCCTATGTTAATTACGAACACATAGAAGAACAGATAACACATAACACTACGTAACACACAGCAGAACAGATATCAGATAAGAATATGAAACATAGAAGGGGTGTATTCATTCTCTTTTACGACCTCCATTTTAGGGGTGAACTCATTCCCTTTTTTCAACCCTTATTTTAACATAGGAGATAACACATAAGATTACGAACGCATAAAAGAGAAGATAACACATAAGAGTACGTAACACACATCAGAGCAGATAATACATAGCACAGCTAATAAAAGAACATGGCTTATTTTCAACCCCTATTTTAACATAACAGAAATGACCCTGAGATTATGAACACACAACAGAACAGGTAATACATAGCACAGTTAATAAAAGAACATGGATTATTTTCCAACCCCTATTTTAACATGACAGTGAATACGAAACATAGTGAAGATTAGATAACACATAAGAGTACATAACACAACAAGGGTGTATTCGTTCTCTTTTATGAGCATATTTTCCAACCCCTATTTCAACATGCCAGAGACTACGAAACATGGCGGACATAGCACAAGGGGTGTATTCATTTTCTCCACCTCTAATTGAACATAGCAGAAATTACACTGAGAGTACGTAACACACAACATCCTCCATTTTAAGGGTGGACTCGTTTTCCAACCCCTATTTTAAGACAATGAATACCTATGTAACATAGCGATTGGATACGCTCTTTGAACCGATTTGGATAAAACTAGGCATATGGGGGTTTTCGACCATGCTGAGTACGAATATCATACCATTTTAGGGGTGAATTCGTTTTCAACCCCTATTTTAACATAACAGAAATGACATAAGAATACGTAACATAGCAGTGGGCCTATTTTTCCACCCTTATTTGAGCATAGTCCATTTTTAGGGTGAACTCGTTTTCAACCCCTATTTCAACATGACAGAGACTACGAAACATAGCAGAGGTGAACACACAGCAGATACATAAGACTTGTTCCACCCTTCCAACCCTATTTGAATCCATCATTTTAAGGGGTGAACTCGTTCCCTTTTATGAGCATATTTTCCAACCCCTACGAACACATAGCAGAACATCAGACTACGTAACATAACGAACATACAGCAGAGCAAATTGAACTCGTTCTCTTAAGGGGTGAACTCGTTCCCTTTTTCAACCCCTATTTTAACATAGCAGAAATTACATAGCACAGCTAATAAAACTTAACACTACGTAACACACAGTAGAGCACATAACACTTTTTCAAGGGTGTATTCATTGCATATTTTCTTTTACGGGGGTAGCAAGACCCCCAACCCTCCTCCTTTCTCATCCAGGGCTTGGGACCGGCAATGGCGGAGTTTAAAAAAATAACATCATCATACTCTCATAAATGAATAAAGCATAATATCATTAGCATCAATAGTAGTGAGTGAGAATTTGTTTAAAAAATCCTGCATCGAATAACCAGATGCACGACATGCTAAATATAGGAAACAGTAATGTCCACAAAATTGAGATAAATCACCTTGAATACGTCTATTATTCCATGTATAATACAGACAGTTTCGTTTTAAAAACCTTATATGATGTTGTATATAGGGAGGTATACCATAGCTATCGAAATACTCTCCCACACACATATTAGATATATAAACAGCAACCCAATGTTCACCAGGCTTATCACTAGAATCAGTGTTTATAATTATGGCGGCTGGAAATGTATGAATAAACAAAGGTAACTCATCGGCGGCATACACACCAATAAAATGATCTTTAGGCAAATTTTGTTGTAATGCTTCATAAAGCTCAATTGTATTTAACATTTTTTTCCCTTTAATTAATATATATTTTTCTCTGGAAATCAATTTCTAATTCTGAAGAGAATTCACCATAAATAATTGTTGTTACAGGAGATGGCAGTGCTTCTTTAAAATGAACCTCTAAACGTACACTTCCTTGCCGTTGTGGACTAGTATGAAATGCAGCACTTGCGCTTGAATCAGGAGTTAAATCAAACACCAGTAGAGTATAACCATTAGGATATTCAGCGAGTGAAATATTATTACCTTGATTAGAATAATAAATACCTGAACCTGTAAATAACGTAGAATATGCTTGTACATATAGCTTATTATCAAAATCTGGTTGTAAAGGTTTGAAGGGCATTGGATTTCCATCAACATACAATGTAAAAAATGACATACTAAAATGTTGAAAATTGAATGGATTTGTTTGATAAGTACCATTGAAAGCAGTATTAGTAACAAAACCAATAATAATACGTTTAGGCACTATGCCTGAAAACAGATCTGGAAGTGTACTATCCATAATTCCTTGTGGCAGAGTTTCTGTCTTCACCTGCACTTTTGTTATAGGATATTTTATTCTAAATTTAGGATTTTGTAATACTTTATTTTGTGCTATTTTAACTGCTGGTGATACATCAACCTTTTTCACAAGCAATGTTGCATCTGTAATTACAACTTTTCCATCAGCATCTGCGTCACCCATTAGACAAAATGTAGGTTTAGCTGGAATTAGTTTAATACGCAATTGTACACCATTCAGTAAAAATTTCTCCTGATTGAAAATATCAGCATGAATATAACCCAATAATTCAAATGACTGACTTAAAGCAGTGAGAAGAAAACGTTGTTTAAATCCTACATTAGCATCGGCCACACTGTCCATATGCCCTGCAGTATCTTTAAACCACATTGATGTTTGAAGATGCGTTGTTTTAGCTTCAGCATTATAATTTAGTAGTTTTTCAATATACGATCGATATGGATATGTATGTGAAGAGTAGGAAATAATTTGATTATTTAAATATAATTGCACTTCACTGAACATTGCATTGAGAAAATCATTTACAGGGCCGATTTTCTTATCGGCAGAAGTTAAATTAGAACCATCTGATTTAGTAATTTTACATTTAACATATAACATTGTGTGCGGTAAGTCAATATAGTCATCCCCATGACCGGGGACTACAAATTCTATTGGTGCATTATCAGCTATTGAAGCCACAGGTTTATATGGAACTATTTTATTACCTATAATACTGGTTTGAGTGGGTAAACCAGCAAATAAATCTAATTCTGATTTCATACACTCACACTGCATTTTTCTTCTCTTTTCTTACTATTAATATTCACACATGGTAAAATTTACAATACCATATTACGTCTACGAAAATGTAATTTTACACATACACTGCCATATTGGAAAGGAAGTGGATTACCTGTACTATCTCTTAAATCAATAATAATTTGATCAAATTGTTTACGTTGCACAGTGACATAATGAGGATTATCAAAAATATGTACATTATTAATACCATGCTCTGTAATATTTGTATTTATAATACGTAACAATGGAGCTACGGTGTCACCCACCATTTGTGGTTCTACAATATCACTGTAAATATACATAAGTGTAGGTAGTGCTTTTTGTAAATCAGGTGGATAACGAGCATGATGAACAACTGCAATATCTTCTTGTTGAATATGATCAAAACCTAGTATTCTGGCTAGTTCAGGAGATAGGCGTACTTGTATATGCTTCTCTTGATCTTTTATTACTCTATTAACCTCAATTCGTTTCACTGATGCTTTGACTTTTAATTGTAAATTTAATATATCACTTTTATGATTAATTTGAGATAGAATATCATCAACATGATAATAGTGGCCTGGTAAGATTTGAGTTATGTTCCAGTTTTTTGTATTTATGAGACGGTAATAAATATTATTTGTATATTTGGAAACATTCTGAAATGAACTTGTATAATGCACTTCAACAACAGCTGTTTCCCACACTCCTTTCTCCAGTACAATAGGTTGATATAATTTAGTAGTATAACAAGCAAGAGTATTTTGAGGAAAATATTTCATAGAACTATTGCTAGGAAGTGTGAGATAAAAACTATCACTTTGTTCCATAATTAATCAATCAATCAAAAATATCTTTGGATCTTTTTATCCGTTTCACACCAGCACCACCACTAAAATGAACTTTCTTTCTTTTTCGTCTTCCAGATCCTTCCAACACCTGATTTAATTTATTTTGAGCTTTATTTTTTAAATTTGTTTTAGCTTCTTGCCATCGATCATGCAAAGACTCTTCAATAGGTCTATTATTATCTAGTACATCTCCTGCTACATTAATTCCTGTACGTATCAATTCTTTACCAACAG